>NC_054701.1:57723513-58023513 GCF_016097555.1 Gigantopelta aegis
TCACCCAAAAACAATAAGAAAAAAAGAAAAACAGAGACGCGAATTCTCGTTTCAATTTTGATTTGATACATTTTGGGCGTCATTTTATGATTGCCCCTCCTCCTCCATACCATCCCCCTGTCTCGCACGTTTATGTCACTCAGTGAGGATTTAAACATGATAGAAAACACGAACTATCGCTATTTGTCAGCAATAGGTTTGGCGATTTACTAATAATTATGATAATATTGTGTTCTGCAGTCCACACAATGTTCCTCCACCATGCGGTGTTTCCAGGAACTGCACGTTGCTACATGACGGCGCATACGCCGACCAAACCGAACATTGTAGGTCGTATTTCACCTGTCACGGCGGAACGTTCTTTGGACACAATTTCTGTACACCAGGTATGAAAAAATAACAGACCACGAATGAGCATTCATCCATCAATCCATCCATTCGTCCGTCCGTCATCCATCCACCCATCCGTCTGTCCGTTTTTCCATCACCCCACCTTCCATCAATCTACCCACTCATCCATCCATCCATCCATCCGTACATTCATATATCCATCATTTCACATACCCACCCATCCATATGTAAGTCTGTACACCATGCAAGGTTTAAACCGATTTCTCCTGTCGTATATAGGGATGATGCTTCTATCTGTTAAGTGTTATTGTTGTTGTTGATTAGACGTGTATGTCACACGTTTCCAACGTTCTACTACGCGTTTCCAAGGAAGGGGTGAGTACGAGTTTCCATTAATACCAGCACAAACAGTCGTTAATACTGTGAACCTCTGACTCAAATACGACGTAAAGCATATGTTTTTCGGCACTTGTGATCGAGATGTTAACCAAATATCCCTTTCCTGTAACATCACCATCCATCAAGTCCAGCCACCCTTGGTGTATACAATTATTGATTAAACAAAATAATGCTAACTATATTTCCGGGTGGTTTTTTTCAGGTACAGTTTTTTTAATGAAATACTTCAAACGTGTGACTGGCCGAATGACGTGCCACCGCCATGTGGTACAAAACACTAGAATCAACAACAACATGCATCTACACAATTCTCACAAGATTAGATTATTTACATTACGCACTGCCACATTATATCATGGATTATTTCAATAAACTGAATCTTACAAAGTCTTGTCGCTGTTGTTTCATTATGTCCATCGTATTTTCTTCAAGCACCGCGTGGTGCCATGCTACTGAGTATTGCGTCATGACACGTTACTAAACACTGCGTCATGACATGTTACTGAACTGTGCATCACAACACGTTACTGAACATTGCGTGGTGACAGGTTACTGACATTGCGTCATAGAATCATACTGGTGACACGCTACTGAGTGGTGACACGTCACTGAACACAGCGCCATGACACATTACTGAACACTGCGTAGTGACACGTTACTGAACATTGCATAACGTGGTCTCACGTCACTGAGCACAGCTTCATAACACGTTACTGAACACTGCGTCATGACACGTTACTGAACACTGCGTCATTACACGTTACTGAACACTGCGTCATTACACGTTTCTGAACATTGCGTCTTAACATGTTACTGGATATTGCGTGGTGGGACGTCACTGAACACTGCGTCATTACACGTTTCTGAACATTGCGTCTTAACATGTTACTGGATATTGCGTGGTGGGACGTCACCGAACACTGCGTCATGACACCTTACTGAACATTGCATTGTGACATGTTACTGAACATTGCGTCATTACACATTTCTGAACATTGCGTCATGACACGTTACTAAATACTGCGTCATTACACGTTTCTGAACATTGCGTATTGGCACGTTACTGAACATTGCTTGGTGGAACATCACTGAACACTGCGTCGTGATACGTTACTGAACACTCCTTCATGACACGAAGGAAGGAAGGAAATGTTTTTCTTTAACGACGCACTCAACACATTTTATGTACGGTTATATGGCGTCAGACATATGGTTAAGGACTACACAGGCCCCGTTTTACGAAGTGATCTTAGCGCAAAGATCACATTCAGCGCATAACTACCTTATGCATTTAAGTTGATCTTAGCGCTAAGATCGCTTGGAAACACGGGGTCCAGGTCATCAATTAGGAGCAGCCTGTCGTATGTATTTAAATTGTTATCACACGTATGTGTGTTATTGGTATGTGTTATCAAAAATAACGAATGGTGTTCTTTATACCAACCGATGTGTAAGAATACGTATTCCGATAAACCCTACTTGTATCGATACACTCGGTAATTTCCGTATTTCAGATTCGTTGTTAGTCGGAAATCCTGATTGGTTTTCTTAACTGTTTATAGATTTCAAAATCAAACATTCCCAGTCTGGAGCTCCACGCAGTAACACGTGTTTGTTTCGCTTGTGCACACTGCACGTGCTTTCGTGTGCTCGACTTGGGGGTCCTTCATTTCGTTGTTTTTGTCAGCGAAATGAAGTTTTCTACTGGGATGTATGCGGCCATTGGAACTGATTGAACGCTGGAACGCTTCTCGTTTCGACAGTCTGCACCACCAGGTTGGATTCTTTTTCAGCGAGATTCCTCGCCTCCACGTCATTTCTCCGTCTGACTGTGTTGACTTGTTTTTTCGTGACTCGTATGACGACCATTCTGCAGAACGCCACGGTTGTTCGCGTTTAGTCTCTACATGTCCGAGCCTGTCCTACCAGCACTGGAAGATTGACCGCCCCACTCTAAGAAGAAATAGGAAGCGGGGTCGGCCCCTACTACTCTTTTTCTAGACTTTACATTGCTTTATAAATGATACCATCTCGTATCCTCCGGAGTCGGGCCCGTCCGCACCACTATACCCAACCCATGACGACTGGACTATACCCTAGTCTGATACTCTACTCGTTCAGACGGATCCGGCTTCTCAAGATCTGTATTTCAGCACAGCACTACACCTTCAACGTCTATCGACTGTCAATCTAGGGGTTTTCTTGACGGGATGCAACCCATCTCGTCCCTTTAAGCTATGCACCCAAACGGCCTTAACGAGGCCACTCGCGTGGACATATCGATCGGACTTTAAACGTTTAGATATGCGTTCAAAATTTTATGTCGAAATTACTTCTTTTTTGTAATATTATTAAATAGTCCGATCCTCTCTTCTTTCTCTTATTTAATTTTGGACTGTCCTTCTAAAATGCTCCAAATTATATAAATATTCGGCCGAGCAGTCAATTCTTTTTTATTTTTGGCTTGTAACCTTTTTCTTTTTTTATTTATTCTATTAACGTTTTTACTAATTGCTATTTTCAAAATTCTGCCCATTTTCAAACCCCCCCCCCCACCACCACCACCACATCCCTCCCCCTCCATCCCGAGTCAGCCCACCGATCTTATCAGAGGTCAGACTCGGGATGGGCGTGTTCGAAACCCTAGTGGTATATGGGCACGTTAAACTAGTTATCATCATCATCATCATCAAAATCAAAAGGGAAAGGCCATACATTATTAAATACGGTTTAGTATAATAAGTGTTAGATATCTATAAGTGTTAGATATATTTGATGTTAAATAATAAATAATAAAGTTCAACTTGTATTATATATTTTCTTTAACTCGGTTGACGCCACAGTAAATAATATAGTGTGATACGGGGAAGGAATGAAGGAAATGTTTTATTTAACGACACACTCAACATTTTATTTTACGGTTATATGGTGCCAGAGGGATCACATATATTGAGAGGAAACCTGCTGTCGCCACTTCATGAGCTACTCTTTTTCGATTAGCAGCAAGGGATCTTATATATGCAACATCCCACAGACAGGATAGTACATACCACGGCAATTGTTACACTAGTTGTGGAGCACTGGATGGAACGAGAAAAGGCACAATGGGTCCATCGACGGAGATCGATCCCAGACCGACCGCGCATCAAGCGAACGCTTTACCACTGGGCTACGTCCCGCCCCCGTCATACAGGGAATCTATTTTGCAATATATTTCTACATGAAACCCATATTGCGATACAAAAATTATAAGTTTGTTTTGTTTAACGACACCACTAGAGCACATTGATTTATTAATCATCGGCTATTGGATGTCAAACATTTGTAATTTTGACCAAGTCTAAGAGAGGAAACCCGCTACATGTTTCCATTAGTAGCAAGGGATCTTTTATATGCACCATACAACAGACATGATAGCACAAACCATGGCCTTGATAAACCAGTCGTGAAAAATTCTAATAATGCCCATCCTTGTTCCTTTGTCTTTCCCACGCTATGATTATTTAAACTATTGTTTAATGTATAAGTATACACCGTTTACACGGCGATTGTTTAACCTTAGGGGATAACCTTACTGGGTTTTTTTCCAATTTGCGGACGTATATCGGTGGTTTTACTGTCGCAAATTTAGTTTTATTGGCGAGGCGTTAGTGAAGCCAATAAAACTGTAATTTGCGACAGTAAAACCACCGATATACGTCCGCAAATCGGAAAACACAGTAGGGTTATGCCTATTCTAATTTTAACTGTTTTATTACTTTTTCTGGAATAGTGTCATTACAGTGACGTCACTTACAATGTAGATCGATTTACATACCAACAAATGATTCCTACGCTCAACAAATAAGTACGCCGTTTTGTAATAATTTATTTAAAATTTCTCAACGTGGTGTACAATGAATTGTATTCTCGAGTAACTATTAACTGACAACAATAATAACAACAGTAAAATATAGCAATTTTTTGAAATAATAAACGACCTTGACATTAACAAAGCATTGATTTTTAAACTACGGTGAGCGTGTTTAGATTTACTCTCTGTTGAAAATTTGTGCCATAATTGTACACGTGGATTGTTGAATTGTGGATTTCAAATTCTTTTTGTTAAGTGACTTTTATTTTTTGTACATCTGAATCATTTCAAAAAGTATTTTCGTTCCCCGAGGAAACAATTGTGCAGGTTGTGAGTTTGTTTTCGCGGTGTTTGGAGGAATCAGTGCTGACGTTTCGTTAACATTAATGCCGTGAATAATTGAGGAATATTTTCTTTTTGGGCTTTCTGAGGAGTCTGTATGGGCTTTCTGGGGAGTCTGTATTATAACTCCTAACACTTGCTTCACTGCGATGCCTCGAAATGTTTATGATTTCCCGAGTTTCTACCCCAGCATGTGCCAAACGGGTTATACAGTTGTGCAATATTTTTGACCGACGTCTCACATTGTTGTTGATAAACAAACCTGCGCGTATGAATACATGTGACGTAGGTAGCACCTAGAAATTTGCGACCGGTATAACGGTGGTTTTACCACCTAAAATTGTGATTATAGATCCAATCAGATTGGTTCTTACAAATGTTGAATTAGAATATTGTTTAAAGGAGCTCAATCACGGATTTAGTGGGCCTTGTTTCTCTAAATATGCATTATAAATGGAAATTACATTCATTTGGAATACCAAACCTAGTTACTGTATGATCCAAAACATTTTAATTGAACTACGATCGAGGGAATTCCACGACACGCTCCATTTTTAAAATTTGAAAGTTTTCTTGTAAAAAGTCATAAAAATACGGGAAAACAGACTCGTAGTGATGAGGCTATATATATATATATATATATATATACGAAAACCGTATAATGTATTTGTGGATTATATATAAACGATCGCCATGTATAGAGACTTGGCAAATGAGGGCCGGCTATATACATGGCAAATAATAAAAAATATATTATTTTATGAAGAAAATAACCGCGAATACGCTGAAATAAAATAATAAACAGTCGGAACATGAACTCACCATTTATTATTATTATTATTATTATTATTATTATTATTAGGCGCGTGTGCAAATTATTTTGACTGGTTCGCAAAGTGGTATTTCGGTTTTAATGTATAGCGTAACGAAACAGTGTACTGTTGCATGTTTTGTCGTCCAAAGATTGGCTAATTATTACTTAACCCAGTTGAATCCAGTTCTACATGCAGAGACAAGTTCAGCCTGCCGTTTGTGCGTGTGTGCACGCACGTTAATCTTGCATTTTTATAGCTAAAACTCCTCCAGATAAAACACCGCCCTCCACCCCAAAAAGGTAGTAGTAGGCTAATAATAATAATAGTAGTAGTAGTAGTAGTAGTAGTAGTAGTAGTAGTAGTAGTAGTAGTAGTAGTAGTAGTAGTAGTAGTAGTAGTAGTAGTAGTAGTAGTAGTAGTAGTAATAATAATAATAATAATAATTGTGTATTATTATTATTATTATTACATGTATTATAATGTTGGTAAAATCACGTCGGGGTGGGTGGGGGCGGTTGTTGCTGAAACGTTACATAAATTTAGAGGGGGACCCGGGAGTGGTTTAAGCTTTAAAAGTAGCCTATTAAAAAAATGTATTTTGAGTTTTATTGGCCCTTGCAATTTTGAGCATTTGAAATGTGACTAAATACAGCAAAATAACCTTTTAGTCATATTTATTTAAGGTAAAATTTACTTTTTTTTTTTTTAAATTTACGTAAGCAGCCTCAAAATTGCAATCAGTGAAAAATTATTAAGTTCAAGCCCTGTTGTTAGTTTGTGTACTCTCCGTAGTTAGTTTCTCTTTCAATTAATCTACTTCAGCCGCTGATAATTTGTAATTGTTATTTTTATTTATTTATTTATTTATTCATCATCATATTATCATTAATTTTTTGTTAGTACTGTCGGGACAATATGACGCTATTCATATATCTATGGAAAACGTACACGAAAGGGTCCGCTAAATTCATATACTCCCCCACCCCGTCCCCTGTTCAGAAAATGCACTGTTCGTACAGCACTTAGTGTGTATTCCTCCTGTTCCAGATGGTTCGGTAATATGGATCAATCAAATACATGTACTTATTTACCGCCTATATATATTTTTGCTGTGAATATAGTCAGCCCTCGTTAGTGGAGGCTATAGACACGGCCTTCGTATATATAGTCACATCGTATATAAACACCGTCTAGTTCAGAGTATTCTTTAAAAATGCAACAATTCCTATCCCAAGTCAGCTGTTATGGCATATTTTGTGTAATAATGAATTTGACAAGGTGGAAAATGACGGTGTTTGTGATCCAGATGTTTAGAGTTTTTCGCGTACGACTAACGATAAAGTTACCTATATATGCAAAGGCCTAACTAGTCGGGATTGTCGACGTTTAACATGCTTCTGTTACTAAAATAAATTAATGCATCAGCTTAATATCATTCAGTACTTGTGTTTATTAATTTTTAATAACTTATTTTCATTGTTTTTTTTTTTCTATTTACCCTACGTCGCAGAGGACGGTCAAGCGTTGTCGTTACACGAGCTTGGTAAATAATTTTGGCACTGCGGTTATTCGGGGAATGCCCGCCACGTGACTCAAAATAATACGTCACACCTCTGGGGCCCATATTTTCGAAGCAATCATAAAATTATCGTAAGCTATGACGTCACTATGGTGTGTGCTATAGTGACGTCACACCCTACGATGGTTTCACGATTTCGTAGCGCTAAGATAGCTTCGAAAATATGGTCCCAGCTCTCCAAATAGCCGTTATTTTTCTCAGAATTATGGACCGTACTCATAATTCAATTATTTTTATAAAATATCAATAATAAGTGTGATATGGTGGTTATGTAGATGGAGCAATAAAGTACTTTTAGGTACAAATCAAATGTATATATTGTCATATAATATTTTGTTGGGTCAGTAATTAGGTCAACCATCCGTGACAGAGCGCGTTTAACCTCTAGGTATACGCCTTTTTCGACTGTATAGGAACATACCATCTGCGTCTACGACAAACTGGCTTGGTTTGAGACTATCTGCAGCGTCTTACAGGTTTTACTGGAACCAGGATTAAGAAGGTAAACGCTCGCTAGTGACGTTGGCGTTAATACACGAATATAGTTGTTGTGAAGTCACGTTTCATACTATAAACTGAGCGGTCGCATGAAGTGTTATCAGTTAGATATCGGACTCGACTTGGTTCTACAGACATGCACGTCCTCGCCTTTACCTTTCTCGTCGTGCTATTACCAACAGGTATTCTTTTAGCTTTATTATAATTTAATTAAATAAAAAAAATGCATAAAAGTATGTTAGCATAAATCTGCACATTGAGACCATCTAAATGATATATTGTAGTACACTGTTACCATACATCATAAAAGAATGAGTACATTTTATGGCAACAAAACATCTTTAACATTGTAATATATTATTAACCGTTTGACATTATATATTTATTTACAATTCACAATTTATTAATCATGTTATTCTTATGAACTATGATGTGTAGGGAATCCACTTATAACAAAACCTATACCCGTATCAGTAAACAAAAGTATTTTTGTCAATAATTATAACATATAAAAAGAATAGAAAAAGTGTTTCCAAAACAACCTATTTTAGAAGGAACGGAATGTTTTATTAAACGACGCACTCAACACATTTTTATTTACGGTTATATGGCGTCGGACATATGGTTAAGGACCACACAGATACAGAGAGAGGAAACCCACTGTCGCCACTTCATGGGCTACTCTTTTCGGTTAGCAGCAAGGGATCCTTTATATGCACCATCCCACAGACAGGATAACACATACCACGGCCTTTGATATACCAGTCGTGGTGCACTGGCTGGAGCGAGAAATAGCCCAATGGGCCCACCGTCGGGGACCGAGATCTATTTTAGAATGCAATTTGTAAAAACAAAAGACTTTGGTCAGTATATAAATAAGACCGCAGTACTCATAGTTAAGAGTGTCGTCTGCTCGTGGAGTTTCAAACTATACGTTTTTATTTGTTTGTCCTACTGAACGTTATATTTTATTAACTCTTGTTAATCAATGTCTACAAGTTGGTTTGAACAATATTTATTGCCTTTTAAAAACAGTAGCGGTCTGGGGATTGGCTAACAGGTGTTAGCCTATATTAAGGCCTCTCCCAACATTTTACAATATAAATATATTACAAGCAATAAAATAAAACATGATTATAACTTGTTCCAAATTTACTAACGAGGGGAAATAGAAGGAAGAAAAGGTAAAAAGGATTAACAGATTATTACCTTTAAAGGGACATTCCTGAGTTTGCTGCATCGTAAAATGTTTCCGACTAATAAAACAATTCTACGATTAAACTTACATGATAAATATATTTTATTGTTTAGAATATCAGTGTCTGTATATTCAATGTGTTTCTGGTTGCCTTAATATTTTTAAGAAGCCCAAACTGGATTATTTAGGAAATAAAATAAAATTTAAGCTAATACAAATATTAGAACTATCAGAAACACGTTTAATATACACCCAGTAATATTTTATGCAAAAACATATATTTAATATGTAATTACAATCGTTAAAAAGTCTCTGTTTGTCGATAATATCTTTAAAAACTCAGGAATGTCCCTTTAAGAATTTTACATCATTTAGAATTATAGTCTGTCCCATCATCATATAAAAAAAATGTGTTTATTTTGTAAATAGTTTCGGTTTGGTTTGACGTAAGAAGAAAAATAAAAGTGTTTTGGAAATAACAAACACAATTTATGTGTGCAATTAAAAAACTACAATTCGGTGTAATACATACCATAGTAACAAAACGACGCTTGCGGTGTTGTGGTCGCCATTTTGGTTTATAGATTGGTGTAGTCGTGAAACGAGATAACTCTATTTGATTAATTTCACTATAGCGAGAGTAACAAGAATATAATCATCTCAATAAAGCAAGACTATACCAGTCCATAAACCAAAATGACAGCCATAACGTTGTAAGCGTCGTTTTTTATTATGGTATGTATTACAGTTTTATTTCTGTCTAAACCTAATATATATAAAAAAAATTCATTGCATACAAAAATTGTCATTTTTTATTATTTCCAAAACACGTTTACTTTTCTTCTTACATCCGGTGGCCTGATCCCGCCCCCGCCCCACCTCCTCCCCCGCCGCGAGTCACACCAATGTTCCCAATACGATAGATGCCCCTCCTATCCCAACCACTAAATAACTTCCTGCTGCCATGGCCCAACCTTTCCTACCAACCTCCACCCACCCCCCCCCCTCCCCATCAAGGGTTTAAATAAATTTGATTTTAATTATTTCAGTTTTTAATTTAGAATGCCCGTTCATAAATTGCGACGAAACCTTCGTGGTATATGAGCATGATAAAATTATCCGCTCCGCTCTTCTTACATCAAACCAAACCGAAATTATTAAAAAAAACACCCAAAAAACACCATTTTCATAGGAGGATAGGATAGGATGGATATATCAGAGAGAGAGAGAGAGAGAGAGAGAGAGAGAGAGAGAGAGAGAGAGAGAGAGAGAGAGAGAGAGAGAGAGAGAGAGAGAGAGAGAGAGAGAGTATTGTGATATCACTAATTAGCTACAGCGATTTGAACTGAGAGGGTCTAACCCGGGTGTGTAAATTTCTTTGTGCATTTTAAAATTCAAATCTGCGTCAAAGAATTAAATTGCATGGATGTTTAACGACACCCCAGCACAAATAATACATCGGCTATTGGGTGTCATATAATGGTACAAATACCATAATTTGGATGTACTACCGATCCTGAAGTATCCCTAGAAACATGACGAAATTAGATAGGTATCAAACCTTCTGGATATACAGGGTGCTATGTCAACATTTTCGACTTCGACTTTTTTTTGCCGCTGTGTAGCCGGTGAGAAGGTTGTTCTGTAAGCTCCGGCTTATTACGAAATTTTAGTACATAACTTTAACCTTTTTACCTAATTTATTCAATTAATTTATTAATTAGTTGTTCTACACCCAAGCTGAAGAATATAATTGTAAGTAAGTTTGTTGTGCCTTTTTGCGCACGTTAATAGCTACCGGGGCTAATATAAATTCGTAAACACGTGGTTAAACTTTGTCCTGGTATTGCCAGATACCAAGCCTAGTCTCACACGTTTATACTATTACCGTCAATACCAACCCAGTTGAATTAACATCTTTAATGATGCCAAGAAACTTTAAAAGCTTAGCCAACGAAATAATTACGGAAATGTCCAACCATCCGTCGCTAACGCTAAGTGGCTCATCCCTTCCGAGTTTGGTGGGAGAGCAACTGGCTTGGGAGCCGTCTGCAGACACAGATATGACGCCCAATTTACCGCATGCGTCCACGCCGTCTAAGCGCGCCAGGCGCGATACTCCACTCCCCGGGGGAGGCCTCTCTATTCTAGTAGATAAGTATATATTGGAGAGGTCTGCCCGGGGGGAGGAAAACCTACTCGAATCCGAGGATGAGAGTTTGGATAGAGAGTTATCTTGCGATCTTAGTGATATTTCTAACTTAGCCACAGATGATAACAATGGATCCACCCCCACCCCTACAACACAAGAAGAGATAGTTGTAATCAACTGTTCAGGGGAAGAGACCTCAGATAATAAAGTTAATAAAAACGTCTCTGTGTTATCTGTGGATAAGGAGGGCGAGGTAAGCGTCCCACTTTCAAACTCGGCCCTGACATTAAATGACTCGGTCTATGTGAGGTCACCGACCCCACCCCCCGGGCTGTTTAATACAAACATGCGTAAGAGGAAGGCAGGGCCGATGCCTAATGATGAAGAAGAAGTGGACAGCACCTCGAACAAAGGTGAGCCAAGATCAATGAGGGAAAATTGGTATATCCCATTCCAACCACCAATTCGTTTGCGCCTCTCGGGGATATGTCTGATATATCCAATAATGTCCTAACTCCCCCCCGCACTAAATTAATTAGAAGAAAATCAAAACAAGAAAACACAGAAATTCAGGGGTTGAGGAGAGTATTCTTTAATGATTTGGATCCGACCCCCTACGGGCTTCAGTTTTTACAAAATACAATTTCGGAAATGCAACAAAGCTCTCTCTCAAGAGCCTTCAAAAATACAGTCTTTTTTTACTCCAGGGTTCGGGGGGGGGGGGGGGGGGGGGGGGGGGGGGGGGCTTGTTTTGTTAGAACTAATCAGGACGCCCCCTTCGCGGCCCTGGGGCCAACCATGAAAATCAGACCCTTCCCCGACTGCGCAGACGAAGTGGTGGTGATTTTTAAGAGTTGTTATAAAGAACCCAACGGGGGGGGGGGGGGGGGGGTGACAATGTAGATATTTGCAATGATCTGTCAGTGGACAGCTACATTGTGACCTTCGGACCCGGCCCTAGCCAAACAATGGCTTTGGCAGAGTCAATACATGAAATGATCAATAATAGTATTAGTCCCCGGCTCAAGGCCACCGTCTCAGAAAGAATTGAGATAGGAGTCGAGTCGGGGATTCAAATCGAAGAAACTCACGCTGGAGACGTTCGTAAGGTGTCCTACGACGTCCGCGTGAATTCAAATACAGCCGATTTCAATTCCTTTTGCAAAACAGCACGTAGGCAGCTGGCGACCGCTGTCAGCGGTACGGGGTCGCGGGAATTCACGAAGCGGGCTTCGGAGGTGTCCGGTAATGAGTCGAAGGAAGAGCTTAGTAGCTCTAAACCCGACAAACCGGACAACCTACCGAATACCCCCAAGGCAGTGGGGCTTGGCTACTGGTTAGATGAGGTAGTCACCATTCATCCCTGCGGCCAGACAACCGATGAATTCACTGAAGTGATACAAAAAAAGAGGAAACGCCGGTTTGCTAACACATCAGGCTCAAACTATGCTGACTCTCCTACCGCGGGAGATTTCTTGATAGATAAAAAACAAGTACTACCCCCCGGGATAAAAAGAATTAAATCTAATAAAGGGAGGGTGGAATTACCTTCTACAAAGGCTAATACCAGTCTACCGACAAGACTAAATTTCTCTGGTATGGAGGTGGACCCTTTTCCTCCCCTGAAAACTGGGGAGAAAACCCGCCAGGGGCAGAGGGGGGCTGGGCCTTCCCCCCTCCCTTTTTATAAACAAATCAAACCAGTGAGAGAGGGGGGCGCCCAAATACAAATAAAGCGCCCCTACAGTTCTCAACCAAACAGGGAACCCTTTAAGGTGGTTTCAAGGGGAGGCTCTTCACAGAGGGATGGAGGAGGTAATCCACCCCTCTCTTTACGCAGGATCATTAAAACCGACCTCAAGGGAGCTAATGGCCCAGCCATCTTCTCGTCGGTCAGAACGGACAATCCGGATATACCTATCTCGAATGTAACAGTTTGGGGTAATGGGTATCTGGATGTCCTACTGGCCGAACCCACGGCGGCAGAAACCATACGGGTAAAGGGGGTGGAACATCGACTACACCCATACCAGGCCAAACCCGTTAAATGCGCCAGATGCCAAAAGTGGGGTCATTTAACAAAAAAGTGTAGAGCCACCAGAGAATTCCCTGTCTGTTTCCGATGTGGGGCCGCCCACCCCAGGAGGTCCCCGGACAACCCTTGTGCAAGACCGCTGTCTTGTGCAAATTGTAAGGGGGCTCATTACACCCACGACAAGGGGTGTCCTGATTATAGGAGGGCGGTCCGCATCATGACGGACAGGATGCCCATTCCAAAAAGATCTCGGGAAGTTAATATGGCGGGGCCCTACCCCCCGGGATTGGCAGCTGGCGCAAAATTTACTAGCAAGACTGAGTCTGGTAATAATTTTAGCAGACCAGTCTCTGCTCTTAACTCATATGCCGGCGTAACCTCAGGGACCAACCAATTAAAGTCAGATCATGTAATAACAGCTCTCGATTTAGTTAGGATACTTTCAGGAATATTTTTGACCCGAGAGAACAAAAAGGTCCCGACTTCTAAATTTTCTGTAGATGACATCCGGATGGCCTCTGGTGACGCCTGCGAGTTGTTGAACATAAACCTAGCTATCAAGGTTGACCCTGGAGCCATTGAAGCACGCAATGTTGCTTGGTACAGGGCCAGAGACCTGGTAGCACCGGAGCCACGGAGCAATGATAATGTGGACTAAACTGTTAGATAAAGTTAGTCCCCGGGAAATTAGAATTGCTCCGTGCCTCATCATGCAGATAGGCCCTATAGGCATTAATACTACTACTACTACTACTACTACTAATAATAATAACAATAAACTTATTAACCAAAATGGTTTAAATATATTACAGTGGAACGCCCGCGGTCTGCGCACCAATGGTCCCGAATTAAAAAACTATATTGATCATAATAAATTTATTGATATTATTGCCATTCAGGAGTCCCTATTACCGAATAATTCATTAAAAAATAAAAAAGATAAATTATTTACAGAATACAAAATTCCAGGATATACAGGACTCTTTTTTAATAGTGGCAATAAATCCACGGGGGGAGTAGCTACCTTTGTCAGAAATGGAATTTCCCACTCTCAACTTACTGTGATAGAGACGAAGCCAGAGATTGAGGTATTGGGGGTGTCAATTCACACTAAAAATAATAATATTAATATTTTTAATTACTATGTACACACTAGATTATCAGGAAAAAAATTAAGTTTAGATGATTTTTTGAAACCAATAGGAATTAATAATACAAATTTAATAGTAGTGGGGGATTTTAACTGTAAAAATATTTTATGGGGGTCAGATACCACTAATTTACAAGGTAGTTTAATAGAACAGTATATGGACAATTTAAATATGGCCTGTTTAAATGATGGAAGTCCCACATATTTATCAGACACCCACCATACCTGGTCTTGCTTGGACGTATCCTTCGTTTCTAAAAATATAGCAGCCAAATGTGAGTGGGAGATTCTTGATGACCTGGGCAGCGACCACCTTCCCATAAAAATTAAATTTAATATTCTAGATAGTTGGAATAATGGAAATAATAATATTAAAAAAAAATGGAATCTAGATAAAGCTAATTGGGTGGACTTTGGTCACATGTGTGGTCTCTTGGATCATGAGCAGATTAAAGATAAGAATATTAATAAATTTAATGATAATTTGATTAAAGCAATTATAGAAATAGCTAATAAAACAATACCAGTTTTTAGTAAAAAGGTTAGTCGCTCTTCCGTCCCGTGGTGGAATGAGGAACTATCAATACAAAAAGCCGAAAGAAAGAAATGTAGACGTAAATTAAAGAAATATATAACTTTAGAGAATATACAGAAATTTAAAGAAAGTAAACATAAATTAAAAATAAATATTATTAAAACAAGAAACGCCTCATGGCACCAGTTCTGTAGTTCGCTAAATAAGGATTCAGACGTAAAAGAAGTATGGTCGAGGATTAAAAGGATTCAGGGGAGATCTACAAAAAAACAATAGTATACTTAAAAATAGTAAAGTTTATACTAATGATCAACTAAAAGCTAATGTTTTAGGAGCAACGTTTAGACAAAATTCAGCTACAACTAATTACTCAATGTTTTTCCAAACTAGAAAAATTAAAATGGAAAGAGATAGCCCTATCCCCCTTGAAGATCATAGCCCAGATCCTGACAGACCTTATAATGCACCCTTCAAAATCTGGGAACTGAAAGAGGCTTTTGGTAACCGTAAAGGCTCAGCTCCAGGGCCAGATAGATTTAGCTATATATTTCTTAAACATATGCCTGCCAGAACCCTCGGACTGTTCCTAGAATTATTTAACTTAATATGGCTCGAGGGGGCCCTTCCCCTCAGCTGGAAACATGCAGAGGTCTTTGGACTCCCAAAACAGGGTAAGGACCCCCTCGACCCGTTGAATTATAGGCCAATATCCTTAACATCCAGCGTCTGTAAGACCATGGAGTGTATGGTTAATCAACGCCTTATCCACTTTCTGGAGACCAACAAATTATTGTCGGTTTTCCAGAGTGGTTTTAGGAGACACCACTCAACTACCGACCACCTGGTTAGGCTTCAAACCGAGGTTAAAGACGCCTTTCGGAGTGGCCTCAGGGTGGCTGGAGTTTTTGTGGACATTGAAAAGGCTTACGACATGGTCTGGAGACGCGGGTTGTTGTTCAAAATTTATCAAATGGGGATTAAAGGGGCAATGTTCACATTTATAGTAAAAAATTTTAGAAGAAAGAACATTTGCCGTAAATGTAAATGGAAGTTTTCCCCCCATCTTGGACTTGGAGAATGGTATTCCACAAGGCTCAGTGATAGCGCCCACATTGTTTGGAATCTTTATAAACGATCTAGATACAGCACTAATCACTTCAAATAAAAGCACTAAAACATCTCTAAGTGTTGGACTTTTCGCTGACGACACAGCATTCTGGAGGATAGGTAAATCCTATGATGATATCAAAACAGACCTCCAGAATGATTTAGATAATCTACTTAGATGGTCAGCAGCCTGGGGGGTTACCATCTCCAAAGCCAAAACTAATAGTATAGTTTTTCAGAAATGTAGAGAATTTAAAAAAAGATGTAATTTAGAGTTGAAATTTAAAAATATCATTATTAAACAAGTGCAATCTGTCAAATTTCTGGGTGTAATCTTCGACCATGCCCTTAGCTTTGGCGAACACATTGCTGGAATTACCGGTAATTGTGTCTTCTACTTAAATCTTTTGAGGATACTATCCGGTACGTCATGGGGCGCAGATAGAAAAACTCTGCTTATGGTCTTCGAGGCCTTCATAGTGTCCAGACTCCAGTATGGTGCAATGGCCTTCGGGTGTGCAACTGAAACACACCTAAAAAAACTTGATGGAGTATATGGTAGGGCCCTCAAGATAATTATTGGGGGAGCTATCTGTACTCCATATGATAGTATAATGGTAGAACTTGGAGTACTGCCTCTAACCTTGAGGAGAATCAGGCAGGGTTTCAGATACATAAGTAAAACAAGGAACCAAGTGCCTGATTCCCCTATAAATAGTTTAATTCCTCAAAAGGTTAAAACGGTCGGTGATAGGGACATATCCATCATTTCTTATCTTAATAAATTTGCCACTGATTTTGGTGTTTCTGGACTAGCCATTGGCGATGCTAGTGATCGCCTCGATTATCCATGGCAGTTCGAACGCCCAGTGGTAAACTTCCACATTAGAAACGAAATAATTAAATACGACAACCCATATATTACAAAAATTATTTTTCAGGCAGTGGTGGAAAAATTCTATCCAGACTGTGTACAAGTGTACACAGATGGATCGAAGGATCCCGCCACTGGGAAAACAGGTATGGCTTTCGTTATTAAAAACAATAAAAACATAAAACCGATAGCCATTAGGGCCAGGCTTACTGATAATGTTTCGGTTTATACATCTGAACTTATTGCCATACTTTATGGGTTAATGTGGATACAAAACGATAATTTAAAAAGAAATGGCCCTGGTGGATATGTGCTTTTCACCGATAGTTTAAGTTCACTGCAGGCTATCTTAGGATGTGGGGGTGTGAGACCCGAAATTGTTAATAAAATATTTAAATGTTATAATAGCATTATCACCAGTGGAACCAGGGTTGGACTTGAATGGGTGCCGGCACATGTCGGCATTCCAGGAAACGAACTTGCTGACACGAACGTCAGAAATAGCCTGCGTGATAATAAAATAGGAATTGAGATTAAACACAACTATAAAGAATTTAATTCTATCTTAGAGCCACACCTTAGTAAACTATGGCAGTCCGAATGGGATCACCATACCAGGGCGTGGCATGCATATATTAAGCCGAAGGCAGCGGGACCCGGCCCTATATCCTTCAACATTAAGGCCACAAAAATAATTTCGAGACTTAGAATGGGAGTATGTTACGGCCTTAATGGAAACAAATTCTGTCTGGTGTGTAATAAGATAGAGGATGTGAAACATTTTCTACTTGAATGCACCAGACATACGTCAAAACGTAAGAATTTAGAATTTTTTTTTAAGAGAAATAATTTAGTGCTCAACGGTCTAAATTTATTGAACCCCCCCGATTGAGCACAAGAGGGGTATTGATAGGCTCCTGATGGCCTTCGTGCTTGGAACTAAAGTAAATATTTAATTAATATAAGTAGTTATATAGTAATAATTAGTATTTAACCTCGTGTGGCTGTCCATGGCCGGTTATATCTTAGTCCCCCTCCGCGGGGGTAATTAATTGATTAATTTTTAGATATATTAATTTAACTAATATTAGTAATTTATTATAAGACAAACCTGGTTCGTCTCCCCATTTGTGTATTATCCTCATGGTGGACTACGAACCAGGGAGTCATAGGGTAATATAAAGGGGGGAGCCTCCCCCTAGTTGGTTTTATCCTTCGGGGGGGGGGGTTACCCCCCTTTTAGGGAAGTTGTAATTAATTAAGAAGGGGGAATTAATATAAGGTTATTAATTAATAATATAAGATTATTGTAAAATACTAAGTTTCCCAATTAAATAACTATAATATAACTTTCTTTCATATCGCGCCTGGCGAACCTATGGACGTAGGGACCCTTTAACATAACATAATGTATATAATATACCGGTTTTTAACTATATAAAATATAATATATATTAATTTTAATTAATAATTTTACAAGAACATTTAATTTTAACTAATAAGGTAGGTGGTCTTTTCTCCTCCTTATTAATTTTAAGTAAGAATGTGATGAATGAATGGAGATAATGTAAGATCAGCTTGGGTGTTTAATATTGAAGTGTCTAACCTGGCAGTTAGACATTTCTTGATGGCTCACCGGCTACTGTATATTTATATGTAAATTCTTAATCCATTTGGTATTTTCCTTTTTTAATTATATTTGTATAAATGTTTACAAGCGTGCTCTGTATTTTAATATTATGATATTTTATTTTATTATATATTTTTAACTATTGATTTAATAAAGCAAGAGAGGGAGAAAGAAATTTCTTCCTTCTCTAATTAAATGGGACTTAATTGTACCCATGCCTTCTAGAGGTCCTTGGTACTATTGCCCTAGACCTCTCTTCGATTTTTATAGATTAAAGGGTGATGGCGTCTTTGAGTGACATAACTTTTAGATTCCCTTGGACTACAGAGAGCCGCCCGGAACCAAGTGATCACCAGAGATACGTTTCTGCTCCGCCGACAGGCCAGACGCACAACTTTTATTTCAATGGTTGCAGATATGACCTCTGTCACTCTAAAAGTGACATCCACTCTCCTAGTGGATTTACTAAAATAATTAAACTAAATAATTTATGAAATAAATAAACAAATAAGTAAACTACATGAGGGCCGCGCTGGTGGAGGGCATCGCGGTTGGGACGGGCGGGGGGGGGGGGGGTGGGAGACCACCGGAAGATAGAAGGTAGGCGTAGGCGTAGGCGGTTTGGCAGTAGGGGAGTTAGGTTTGTCCGGGGGGCTCCGGCCCCCCCTCCCCTGGGCCTCGGCCCCCTCCTGCCTGCCACACTTAGATTCCCAATACCGAAGTGGCACCTCCCCTAAATGACGAAACTTCCTGTGAGGCGGATTCGCCCAGCATAAGAACCTCACCCCCAATTCCCCTAGGGTTAAACAAGTATATATAGACCTAGAGACCTTTTAAGTTTAGATCACCCGGTCAAAATTGTGGCAAAAAATGTTTTAAGAAATAGGTATTTTATATTTGGAAAGCACAAATAAATTTTGTAATGCCCCTTTAATATTTTTGGCTTAAACTTCAAAATTGTCCCTATATTTCTGTCCCGGACCACTCCTGCTGGCTATCCAGAGGATGGGCCCGTGACAGACATGCTTGAAACCTTAGTGGTATATGAGCATGTAAATAAATATTGGAATGGAATGAGCAAAATGTCATTAAACGCGACCATGCTTGCAGTTTGAAACCAGGTTCGTTGTATCCAATAACTTCTTCTCCAGTATTTTGCGGCCAATGCTCAACTCGTGTCGACGGAACTTACAATCTGAACTGTCATCAGTTCGTTCGCTGCGAGAACCAAGTGGCCACCGTGATATCATGTCCACAACATCACGTCTTCGACAGAATCACCGGCAAATGTGACGAGTGAGTAAAACATCGTGCTTATGACGTTACAGGCACGGCGGAGCAGGGTGTGGGGAGGTGGGGTCTTGTCCGTCCAATAATTCAAAACCAAAAATATTATTGGTAGTAAATTTTAAGGCAGAGATGGATTTTACTTGTAGAATGTAGGAAATTGCATTTCAAGACATCTAGTTTTCAAAATTTTACGGAGGAGCATACCTCTGAACCCCCTAGAAACTTTGCTTTGCGTCCTCGATCTCAGTGTGATCCCTAATGTCTGCTTGCTTGCGCCGTGCCTGCGTTATGTCACCTGTATCTCACTTTCACACTCTCACTATCACGAGTTGATAAAAAATCGGAATCGCATATTTATAAGTATAATTGTTTAACTCAAGTGGGTTTTTTTAAAATACGATAAAAAAAAGCTACAAAGGAAATCTCTGACCTCAATAATTAAAACGTAATCATTTTCAAGTAAGATAACTGAATCATTAATTTGGTCACAAAAATATAAATATGATTTCTATATTTTCACTGTAGCTAAAATACAGTAAATATATAACTTTTCACCGAATACCACTTTTATGGTTTCTGTAGATCTATATATTTCATAGCTTGTACATAATAAATTTATATATTTTAACTTTTAACAAACAATTACATGGTATTCATTATGTTATTCATACAGGTCAGTCAACGTTGCTCCACCATGCGGCATATTCAAGGCCTGCGTCACGAAAGGTGATGGGAGATACGCTGAGTTGGCAAAACATTGCAGGTCGTATTACACGTGTCGTGGTGGGATTCTCCTTGGACACAACGTCTGTACACCAGGTAGAGTCATCTCGCCTCAAAGAGCGTCACTCTGGTTGAAATTATCATGTTTCCTCGATTTCAGTAAAAAAAAAAAACACACACAACCTAAGTAATAAATATGACAATACAACATACAGTAATATTATTTTATTACTCAACTTTCGCTAGGGATATTTGAAGAAAAAAACCTTGATGTATGCAGCATCCAAACCATTTATTATCATTGATCGCATGTTACACAAATTTAAGAAGTGCATAACTTGTTTATCAAGACATATATTTGGTATATCGCTAGCGAAAGTTGATGATTATATATAATAAGTAACTAATAAGTAATACATATGACAATACAAAATACAATAATCTGTGTTTGTCACTAGAAAGTAATAAATAAGACGATAAGAAATGCTGAAATGTGTTAACTAATAAGTAATAAATATGACAATACGAAATACAGTAAGCTCTGTTTGTCAATGCAGAAATGTGTGTTAACTAATAAGTAATAAATATGACAATACGAAATACGTAAATGCAGTAATAAATGACAATACGTTATGTTATTAGTAAGTAACAAATATAAGTAACAATACGAAATGCAGTAATCACTAATGTATAAATATGACAAACGAAATGCAGTAATCTCTGTATGTTATTAGTAAGTAACAAATATGACAATACGAAATGCAGTAATCTATGTATTAACTAATACGTAATAAATATGACAAACACAACATACAGTAATTTCAGGAAGTCATAAATGTTAAGAATTTCACATGAAATGCCTCTGTGATACTGTTTTTCCAGGTACGGTTTTCAATGAAGACCTTCAGACATGTGACTGGCCAAGTGACGTGAAACAACCATGTGGAACTAAACCCTAAACGTCTTTAAAATGGCCTTGAAGACAAAACAACATTCAACAAACGTTTTACATATTTATATTACGAATGTATCATGGATGAATGCCAATAAACTGAATCTTATAATGTCTTAGTCGTATGTTTTATTGTCTTTCGTTAGCCTTTCACTGAATGTTGACTTAGGTATCAGCTGGAGAGCGAATCAAATACAAAAAAATTATGTAACGAAAGACATGTTTTATTTAACGACGCACTCAACACATTTTTATTTACGGTTATATGGCGTCAGACATATGGTATATGTAACGAATACACTCAAAGCAAGAGCAAACCGTCTCGTTGAGCAATACGTGGTGAGATGCTACTGAGCATTGAGTCATATATGCTAATGAGAATTGTTTACAGTGCCTTCTGACACGCCACTATGTACTGAATGTTAAGACGTACGCTACATTGTGACGATGTGTTACTGGTTATTGGCACTGGGGGATGGTATGCTACTGGACATTGTATGACGCAATACTACTGATCATTATGTGTTGACATGTTACTAAGAACTGCGTGTATGATGAAATGCTACTAATAACCGTGTTTAAATGTTACTGAGCACTGTATGATGAAATACTACTGATCATTGTTTCTTGACATGCTACTGAGCATTGTATGACGTAATATTACTTATCATTTTGTGTACATGGTACTGAGCACTATATGATGAAATGCTACTGATCATTGTGTGTGTACATGGTACTGAGCACTATATGATGAAATGCTACTGATCATTGTGTGTGTACATGGTACTGAGCACTATATGATGAAATGCTACTGATCATTGTGTGTGTACATGGTACTGAGCACTATATGATGAAATGCTACTGATCATTGTGTGTGTACATGGTACTGAGCACTATATGATGAAATGCTTCTGATCATTGTGTGTGTGCATGGTACTGAGCACTATATGATGAAATGCTACTGACCATTGTGTGTGTACACTGTATGATGAAATGCTACCGATCATTGTGTTGGCATGGTACTGAGTACTCTATGATGAAATGCTACTGGTCATTGTGTGTGTACATGATACTGAGCACTGTGATGAAATGCTACTGATAATTGTGTGTGTATAGTACTGAGCACTCTATGATGAAATGCTACTGGTCATTGTGTGTGTACATGGTACTGAGCACTATATGATGAAATGCTACTGGTCATTGTGTGTGTACATGGTACTGAGCACTATATGATGAAATGCTACTGGTCATTGTGTGTGTACATGGTACTGAGCACTATATGATGAAATGCTACTGATCATTGCGTGTGTACACATGGTACTGAGGCACTGTATGATGAAATGCTACTGCTCATTGTGTGTACACATGGTACTGAGCACTGTATGATGAAATGCTATTGATAACTGTGTGTTTATATATTACTGAGCATTGTATAATGGTATGCACACCAATAGACCTACATGTAAAATTTGGGGAATCTACCATCTCTATTATTACCTCAAAAGCAACGGCATATCTGCTCTAACGGAAGATATTGGCACACCAGAAACATTAAAAGCTATATTAGCAAATGGATACCAAAGTATTGTTAACCTAGGCCAAATGTAACTATACAAAAGAGCATTCCAGAAAACTCACCAACGAAAAACCTCCCCCCACCACCCCTACCCCCTAAAAAGGATCCAACCATACTCATCACACGGATCTCATTCTTAATAGCGCCGAGTTTGTGCCTTATGTCCAGTTCTCACTTGAACGATTTTTTGTACAACTGTGGTGCGACTAAAAAATCGTACAGCCGTGCGATTCCGTACGAATTACCTAGTTTTTCTCCCGCACATGATATCCGCCCAGGTTGTACGCCAGTAGCACCACGCTTGCATGGGGTCGCAGCGCACTTGCGTGATATTCGTACAGCTTCTACAGCAGTCTGATGGCAGTCGCACTGGGCTCGTATGAGATTTGCACAGGTTGCATGCCAGTCTGATGGATGTCGCACGGGAGTCGCAAGGGGTCCGCTGGGCTGCCATGCGACTCCCGTGCGACCTATCAGACTGCTGTGCAACCCCCATGCGACCAATGCGAACCGTGCGACAGCCGTATGGAAATTTTCAACATTTGAAAAAACTCGCACCGGCATTAGACCCGTCCGAATTGCACACGACACCCCCTACAATCTTTGCGAATCATCAACATACTGTACGATTTGGTAGTCGCTCGGAATTCGCGTAGAAAATCGTTCAAGTGAGAACGGGGTATTACGCACGTGCCATTTGTGTCTACTGATACAATTATGTTGATCGTGTATAATGAGAAAGATTATATATCTTTCAATGTTTTATTTAATGACTGTACCATATAATAAAATGACTTTTGGTTTTGAGTCTTATTTTACCGGCCTCGGTGGCGTCGTGGTTAGGTCATCGGTCTACAGGCTGGTAGGTACTGGGGCATAGGATTTTTAATCCAGATACCGACTCCAAACCCCGAGCGAGTGCTCCGCAAGGCTCAATGGGTAGGTGTAAACCACTTGCACCGACCAGTGATCCATAACTGGTTCAACAAAGGCCATGGTTTGTGCTATCCTGCCTGTGGGAAGCGCAAATAAAAGATCCCTTGCTGCTAATCGGAAAGAGTAGCCCATGTAGTGGCGACAGCGGATTTCCTCTTAAAATCTGTGTGGTCCTTAACCATATGTCTGACGCTATATAACCGTAAATAAAATGTGTTGAGTGCGTCGTTAAATAAAACATTTCTTTCTTTCTCGAGTCTTATTTTCTAACTGATAATCTGTATTTGTGTCAAATGTTCCTGTACAGTGACAGCAATGAAAGACAAAATATTTAATTTCAGGTTGCTTACAAATAATCTTGTATTAAGAATGTATAAAGATAACTGCACTGTTAAAACACAACCGGCGTCGTGGCAGGCCATCGGTCTACAGGCTGGTAGGTACTGGGTTCGGATCCCAGTCGAGGCATGGGATTTTTAATCCAGATACCTACTCCAAACCCTGAGTGAGTGCTCCGCAAGGCTCAATGGGTAGGTGTAAACCACTTACACCGGCCAGTGATCCATAACTGGTTCAACAAAGGCCATGGTTTGTGCTATCCTGCCTGTGGGAAGCGCAAATAAAAGATCCCTTGCTGCCAATCGGAAGAGTAGCCCATGTAGTGGCGACAGCGGGTTTCCTCTCAAAATATGTGTGGTCCTTAACCATATGTCTGACGCCATATAACCGTAAATAAAATGTGTTGAGTGCGTCGTTAAATAAAACACTTCTTTGTTTTGTTTTGTTAAAACACAAGGGGCGAGACGTAGCCCAATGGTAAAGCGCTCGCTGGATGCGCGTTCGGTCTGGGATTGATCCCCGTCGGTTGGCCCATGGGACTATTTTTCGTTCCAGCCAGTGCCTCACGACTGGTATATCAAAGGCCGTGGTATGTGCTATCCTGACTGTAGGATGGGGCATATAAAAAATCCCTGTGTCAAAATGACCATATGTTTGACATCCAATAGCCGATGATTAATAAACCAATGTGCTCTAGTGGTGTCGTTAAACAAAACAAACTGATTCTTGATCTGAAGTATTTGTGTTATAGTGCATATGGTATTTTTCGGAAGATTTCAAACCATTTTGACCATATTAAAACATTAAAATCCGTATTCAGCTGGTGTGAGTATTTTACGTATATATATATATATATATATATATATATATATATATATATATATATATATATATTAGTTTTAGTATTTATTCATTATGGAGTTTGATGCTAATTTAGTAATAGATTTGCGCCAAAAGCTGGTACATAGTGCAAGCTTGTTAACAGAATTGGTTTAGCGTTTCTGTCTTTTTTTTTTGCTTTTTTTTTTTGCTTTACCAGTCTATAAATATCATGTGGTTTAAACTTTTATCAGATAGTGTCTGCCTACTTGAGATATGCATTTCCTCGCTTTTACACTTTTCTTGGTGGCTGTACCTGCAGGTATTAATATTAATATTAACTCTTATCTATCATAATCATAAGTGCATTAATCATTTAAAAAAACAATTATTATATAATCAGTAATTAAAATCTATCATTTGCACCTAAATGTATAAATTCAGTTCTAAATGGGGGCTACTGGACATTACGTGGTTCATTTGATGTCATTCTATTTTAGAAATATTCTAACCACGGTCTGTACGACTACTAGCGTTTACTTTGTACAAGGTAACTGTTTCAAAACTTTGACTCACCGCACCAGATTCGAGAAGGATCGTCATTATTAACAACTGGTTGTCGGTGGCTGCAAGCAAGACATTAACATTTTGTCTTGAGGAGCAGTGATAAAAGACTTTGACCCATTATGCTATACACTTTCGGTAATCTCTCACAATTTGCTTTACATGACTTACTAGAAAAGAAAATATTTATATACTGTATATCATGAAATTAATGCGAACAAGTCATCAATGCTAAAAATGCGACCGATGTATCAGAGCAAGAATTACTGGACACAGTATATTTTGAACCAATACAACCACAAACAATATAAAATAAAACAAAAAGATAAACAACGAAACCAACACAACAGACATATGCATCTGTTAGATTTAAATCATTGCATTCTGGACAAACGCCCCTGCGCGTGCTGTAACCTCACCGTGGTGCAGGGGTGTAACATTCTCTTTGAGAATGGCCAATACAGCACAAATTGAAGTTTAGAGTAAAATTCGGTGTCCGTAAAATTCTGTGATATTTGTATTTGTATGTTTGCACAGTTCTTTACACTGTTTTTGTTTAAACCTTGAACTTTTTATGTTGATATTGATCATCACTTTATTTATTTGCATTACCATAGTTTGACACCCAATAACCGATGTATTTTTCGTGCTGAGGTGTCGTTAAACATTCATTCATTCATTCATTCATTCATTCTGGACAAACGAAACGAAGAGTTGTTGTTGTTTGTTGTTGACACTAATCAGATTTTAGTTCCATACAATTTCATTTTTGTGGTGCTCTGCATAAAAGGTGAAGAAATGTACTACTAACTAAGAAAACGTTGCCAAAAAAATGTAAACGTTTGCTCAATTTCCTTGATTAATGTGAAAAAAAATAAGGAGTATATTTAACGATTTTAACTTAGCATTTCTAGTTTGTGGTGGGAATTTGTTAAAGTTGCATTTACCAGACGCTTTAATAAAAATATGCATTTTAGTGTCTACTTGCCCTAACGCAATAATATCATTACGCATTATTTTCATGATTTACAGCACGTAAAAATACTTATATTAGGCATTTGCACCCGATAACATAGTTCGTTTCCGTGAGCTTGGTGAACATGTACAGATTGTAAGAGGACTACTACTGCCTTGCTGGTATCATCAGAAGCGACGTAACGCATAGTAATCATATAGCATACACTCATTCTGCGATTCAGTTTTACTTTGACGAAGTAGAGGTTTAAAGAACGTTATTATAAAATGACTATGGTGTTATGACCAGATTTGCACCAATTATCTTCTACCAACGAAATTCTAGCCAACACCAGTAAAGCAGTTTGTGAAGGAATACCATTTGTTTCAATGGCTCTTCGGCAACTGATGTCAATAAGCCGGTTGTCTTGAGAGTTTATAAAACGGATTGCAGCTTAGCTGCGTCTGCAACAGAAGGAAAGGAGTCTTGGATGTACGATTCTATGATTGTGGTGAGAACCAGCTATAATGAATTGCACTTCATTCTTCTTGTAAATCTCTAATCTCAGCCTTAGCCTCAAAGATAAATTGATGGGTTTTTTTTTTTTTAGAAAAACCATAAGTGTCCTTAATGTTCGACATGTGGCATTACAGAACCCCAAAATGACCGTTAAATGTCACGATAGCGTGGGTAACTACCATCTCCGTAAACTTTACCCTACATAGATAGACCACATTAAGCATGGATACCCATTTCTAACAAAACATGCCTCAAGAATAGTATGGGTTTTCGCCAGCCATCTGTGGTTTCAAGGACTAAACCAATATCACCCTAGCAATGACTCTAATATCACCCTAGCAATGACTCTCCACATTTGATGCTATTTTAGTTACAATGCTATTAATACAGTAATATTCCCGATGATGGCAGTCTTAATTTCTACGTTAAAAAAGGATGGCCCATATCCAAAATCGTTTTAAATGACATCATGATAAACACCGACTGTCAAACTATAGGTCATTATCATGATATCACACCCAGTGATGGAGATATTGTAGAACATGTGGTGGTTTTTCTCAATCATGACCGCAAATATGCAGCTGCCAAAGTCTAGTTCACCAGGTAAAACTTGCAAGGAGAATGTCTTCAGTAAGTGTGCCAAGTTTGATGTTTTTGTTTAAACGATTCAGTTTAACACAATTTCAAACTTCACCTGGATTAAAACTCAAACTTGTGAATATTGACGATAAATAGAAACACGAACCTACCAGGTACTAGTGGAGGACGAACATTAAGTCAATATGTTTCTTAATGTGCAGGGCGAGTTGTTTCCCTCTATTTAGCAAATTTGAAATGGCGGGGAAGGTTGTCGGTGGAAGATTTATTTTGTTAATAATGACGCAAGTACTTCAATCGGGATTTAGTGAGTACGGTAAGATATACATGTTTGATTTGTGTGTCCATGTGTTGCACTATTCCGGTTGAGAAACTGTTGAAACATGGTGCCACAAATTTTGAATACCAGCCAGTGTTCGAGATTAACGGTATCCCGATATCCCGGGGATACCAGAATTTAATTTGGATACCAGACTTCAAGAACCCAGTATCCCACCGGGATGCCATATAATACTAAATTCTCAGGTGGGATACCAGATTTGGAAATGTTAGTATCCAACTAGAATTCTGGCCAAAATGTTTAATCTCGAACACTGCCAGCTATATATATATAGGATACTGTAACCATGTTCAGACGCACGGTAGAACCCCCCCCCCCCCCCCCCCCCCCAAAAAAAAAAAAAAACTAACTGCAAAAATATATTTGATGAAGTGTGCATGAGATAGACGATTTTTTTTTTCAGTCATAACAATTGGAATAATCGAGCATTTACATCTAACGCTCTTCCCTGCTCTAAAAAAACATGACGTGAGAACTTACCAACACATGTTGGTTTTCTCAGGACTATCAAATTAAACACATGCCGTATTCCTGGACAGTTGCTAAGTTTTCTTTTCATATTGTGAAAACAGTTTTGCTGAAGATTATTTGTTTCTAAGGACAAACTGTTAATTTAATTTGATTAAAGTGGATCAAAAATCAAAAGTAAAATAGCTGTGGTAAGGAAGATTCTATGAAAGTACATAACACACTGGTAATTAATAATACACCTTCAACACAAGACTTAAACGCATATAGACACACGCGCCCGAGCATGTGTACTTTTTTAGGCACTTTATACTGCAATCACATTTATGTACTCGTATATAGAGAATAATACATGAGTGGCCATTAGATATCATTTATCTTACAAGAGTTTATCTAACGAACGAAAATGAGTTTGGTATTCTGACAAAATCCCCACGTCGTTGTTGCGCGACTGTGGTGATATACCTAGTGTTGTGTAATTCGTAACTTATAAACTCTTTCCCCGATATTTGTACTCGATTCTGTATTATTTGTCTCTTTTCTGTACTATATATCTTTAATCTGTATCTCTTTCCTGTACATTACTTCTCTTCTCTAATCTGTATCTCTTTCCTGTACATTACTTCTCTAATCTGTATCTCTTTCCTGTACATTACTTCTCTAATCTGTATCTCTTTCCTGTACATTACTTCTCTAATCTGTATCTCTTTCCTGTACATTACTTCTCTTCTCTGTATCTCTTTCCTGTACATTACTTCTCTAATCTGTATCTCTTTCCTGTACATTACTTCTCTAATCTGTATCTCTTTCCTGTACATTACTTCTCTTATCTGTATCTCTTTCCTGTACATTACTTCTCTTCTCTAATCTGTATCTCTTTCCTATACTATATATCTTTAATCGGTATCGCTTTCCTGTACATTACTTCTCTAATCTGTATCTCTTTCCTGTACATTACTTCTCTAATCTGTATCTCTTTCCTGTACATTACTTCTCTTCTCTAATCTGTATCTCCTTCCTGTACATTACTTCTCTTATCTGTATCTCTTTCCTGTACATTATTTCTCTTCTCTAATCTGTATTCTCTTTCCTGTACATTACTTCTCTTCTCTAATTTGTATTTCTTTCCTATACTATATATCTTTAATCTGTACTATGTATTTCTTTCCTATACATTACCTCTCTACTCTAATATCTATATTTATTTCCTGTACGATATCTGTTTAATCTGTTTACTTACAGTGGTTTTAATTCACAACGCAGGTTGTCAACAGAAGCTAATTTAATACATTTGAGAAATGTATTCTAAAATTGGTAGATGGGAGGCACATACAGTGCAAGATAAATAAAGAGTAATTATTAAAGTAACTGTCCTGTAATATGAAGAAATTAAAGGGACATTCCTGAGTTTGCTACACTTTTTAAGATGTTATCGGCTGGCAGATACTTCTTAACGATTTTAATTACATATCAAATATATATTTCTGCATAATATACATGTTTTTGATCGTTCTAATATTTTTACTAGGTTAAATTTAATTTTACTTCCTAAAATAAAAAATTTCGTACATACACATATACATACAAATATTAAGATGACCAGAAACACATTGAATATACAGATACTGATATCCTAAACAAGAAAATATATTTAATATGTATGTTTAATCGTAGAAATATTTTATTAGTCAGAACATCGTACAATGCAGCAAACTCAGGAATGTCCCTTTAAATGAAAGAACAAAGTCAGGTAGAGTTAAACTCAAGAAATGTATTATCGTAAATAATTAATAATATTAATAACAGCAGTATAATAGTCACAATATATTAACTATACAAAATACATCAATGTAGTATTTAGAATTAAATTATGATTTCATTAATAACTTTCCAGTTGCTTATATAGTTCATTTATTTATACTTATTTACACAATTCTAAGTTTTATCCTACCCCGTTACTCCGTTCGTCAACCGTCACTACGTCAAGGAGAGGGACGTAATTTTACCGTGAACCCAACGCTGTGAAAACGTATGAGCCACAGACAAATGATTGTCAGGTTAATTATACGTCACAATGTAATCGATTTCGATCATGCTGTTTTTTCATTGGATGAATGGCATTGATAATCTGGTCATCGCCTAGGAGCAGCCAGTCGTATGTATTAAAATATTAACACACGTGCATGTGTAAACAAGTATGTGTTATAAAAAATAACGAATGATGTTCTCACCAACGAGGGTGTGAGAATAATAAATAAACTGTATATCGAACACATTTACATTAAGATAAGTGCCCCGGACTCGGTCACTGGCGAACTCAGAGGTTGAGCCCGGGATAGGCGTGCCAGAACCCATTTTGGATATGGGCACGTTAAAAGTTCCCATACCCATTAAAATAAGTAATACTTAATGTTCTTCAGTGTTTTGCGTCGACTGTTCGAGTCACCCAGACGGAATCTACGACGCAGGATGTAGGGAATTCATCCACTGTCGAAACCACGTCGCCTACGTCATAACCTGTGATGACACTCTGGTGTACAACAGCAACACCGGCAACTGTGACCAGTAAGTAAAAACTGATGGACGTATGTTTCTGTGTGTGTGTGAGAGAGAGAGAGAGAGAGAGAGAGAGAGAGAGAGAGAGAGAGAGAGAGAGAGAGAGAGAGAGAGAGAGAGAGAGAGAGAGATGTATGTATGTAGGCAACAAATAGAATATTGTCACTGTGGTTGGAAACATTACAACACGCACACAGAGAGAGAGAGAGAGAGAGAGAGAGAGAGAGGAGAGGAGAGAGAGAGAGAGAGGAGAGAGAGAGAGAGAGAGAGAGATAAATAAATGTATGTAGGCCCTATGTTGTTGAGAACAAATATATGATTTTGGCCAAAATGGCAATTTTGTCTCAAGTAAGGTCAGTAAGACTTTGTTTTTAATCAGCACCACTTTTCACATAAAGTAGGCTTGTCAAACCTTCCTTGCCTAAAATTCTGATTAATGCCATTTACCTCTTGGAGTATTTGGGTTGGTGTAAGAAAACTATACCACACACACACACACACACACACTCACACTCACACTCACACTCACACTCACACTCACACTCACACTCACACTCACACTCACACTCACACTCACACTCTCTCTCTCTCTCTCTCTCTCTGTGTGTGTGTGTGCGTGTTGTAACGTTTCCAACCTCAGTGACAATATTCTGCTTGTTGTGTTTGTAAAACAAATAAATTAATGTTACAAAAAATTGCAAGAATATTATATTGAGCAACAATATTACGAATTGTCTTTTCAGTTTTAATCGATAAATGATGGAAAAGTTAGTTTGTTTTGTTTTAGGACACCACTACAGCACATTGATTTATTATTAATCATCGGTTATTGGATGTCAAACATTTGATAACTGACATATAGTCTTTTATATGAACCATCCCACAGACAGGGTAGCACATACCACAGTCGTGTTGCACTGGCTGGAACGAGAAATAGCCGGAACAGGTATGCATCAGGCGAGCGCAATATCACTGGGCGACACTCCGCCCCTCTAATGCCCGAAACCGTAGTGGTATAGGGGCATGTTAAAAACTACTCTTTCCAATGCCAAAAGCATGATTTTATAAACACAGATAAAGCATACATTCAACGTGAAATCACCCCAAGTACGAGTCTAGGTCAGGATTTTCTCATCTCAAAGACATCTGCCATTTCATGTGACACTGCTATTGTTACAGGCTTCACCCAATGAGAAATTGACCACAAGTGAAATATCAGCTATTTGTCAGTAATACTTTTAGTTATTTACTAATAATATATATTTGTTAATTGTTAGTAAATAACTAAAAGTATTACTGACAAATAGCTGATATTTCACTTGTGGTCAACAAATATATATTTTTTTTTTTTATACAGTCCAATCAACGTTCCACCGCCATGCGGAGTCCTGAAGGACTGCACCACGAAAAGTGACGGGAGTTACGCTGATGTGTCAGAACACTGTAGATCATATTACACTTGCCATGGCGGAACTTTCTTTGGACACAATTTCTGTACACCAGGTATGACATGCCACGAATGAACATCCATCTATCCTTCCTTCCGTTCGTCTGTCCTTCCATTCTTCCGTCCACCCATCCATACATTCGTCCATCAATTAATTAATCCATCCACCTATTAAAAAGAATGAATGAATGAATGTTTAACGACACCCCAGCACGAAAAATACATCGGCTATTGGGTGTCAAACTATGGTAATGCAAATAAATAAAGCGATGATCAACATCAATATAAAAATTCAAGGTTTAAACAAAAACAGTGTAAAGAACTGTGCCAAAAATACAAATACAAATATCACCGAATTTTACTCTAAACTTCAATTTGTGCTGTATTGGCCATTCTCAAAGGGAATGTTACACCCCTCCGTGTGCATCGACGTACAAGCTATCCACAGGAGATGTTTTGAAAGCACCAAGACAAAGCCTAAGTCCCTGGTTATGTATAGGATCTAGCATTTGCAAGTAAAACTTACGTGCTGACCCATACACAATGCACCCATAATCAAGTTTAGACCGAACTAAAGATCTGTAAAGTCGGAGCATAACATTTCGATCTGCTCTCCATTCAGTCTTGCCAATAACTTTTAAGATATTGAGGGCCTTCAAGCCCTTCTTTTTCACATACTGTAAATGAGGAACAAAAGATAGCCAGCCTCCTGTCAAAAAAATAGCCCCCAGAAATTTGGTCTCCTCCACAACTGGAACCGGATTTTTGTCCAGGAACAGCTGAGGATCTAAATGGTGACCTCTTTTCTGGCAGATATGCATACAGACGGTTTTTGACTTTGAGAATCAAAATCCATTGTCAGTTGCCCATTGTTGAAGTTTATTCAAACAAAGCTGCAACTGACGTTCAATGATACTCATACTGGACGATCTGTAGCAAATCTGAAAATCGTCGACATATAACGAGCTATCAACGCCAGGTTTTAAACACTGGGTGATGCTGTTAATTTTCGCGGAAAATAAAGTTACTGACAGGATGTTACCTTGAGGCACACCCATCTCTTGGGAGTGAGAATCGGATAACGTAGATCCCACTCGTACCTTGAAAGACCTATTCTGTAAGAAATTTCAGATAAAGTCAGGCATACGGCCTCTTAGGCCCATGTCATGGAGGTCTTTCAAAATTATGTCTTAACATTAATTGTGGCTAATGTTGCATAATAGGAAAGAAAGAAATGTTTTATTTAGCGACGCACTCAACACATTTTATTTACGGTTATATTGCGTCAGACATATGGTTAAGGACCACACAGATTGAGAGGAAACCCGCTGTCGCCACTTCATGGGCTACTCTTTCCGATTAGCAGCAAGGGATGTTTTATTTGCGCTTCCCAGAGACAGGATAGCACAAACCATGGCCTTTGTTGAACCAGTTATGGATCACTGGTCGGTGCAAGTGGTTTACACCTACCCATTGAGCCTTGCGGAGCACTCACTCAGGGTTTGGAGTCGGTATCTGGATTAAAAATCCCATGCCTCGACTGGGTTCTGCATAATAGGTGTTCTTTTTTCATGTCTAAATAAAGGTAATAGCATTCCTAGGTAAGATTCAATGAATGGAATTGTCACATGTCTATTTCTCAGTTACTGTTGCTATGGGTATCCAGGCACTGTCCAAAACAGTTGAACAATGGCAGCTGCCCCCCCCCCCCCCCAAAAAAAAAGAAAGAAGAAAAATAATAATAAAATAAAAATAAAAATAAAAATACTAGAAATAGAAAATTTAGCAGGAAACGTCGACAAAAAGGCACATCAATGTCCCAAATGGGCAATTGTAAGTAGAGAAAAAATATAAGCGCAGACTCAGACAAGGGACAAATGCAGCCAGTGAAAACAAGAGACACAAGAGCAGCGAACATTTAAAACGTATCGCTAAATGTCGCGATGCATATTTTTGACAGTATTAAATTTTGAAGATCGTCCTTAACCCCCAAATATTCCACTGATAACATGTTAAATCTATCACTGTAATGAACTATTTATCTAGGTGTAGATTTCCAAGTTTCATCAGATATTTTCTTTTTTGCAACCCTCCGATTAGGAGCACAGCTTTTACGTGGTAAAACGGCTGTTCAGATATCCACCCACCGATAGACACTATAACATGTATGACGTTTAGCTCTTAGGTTACGAATATTTTTAAACAATTTGCAAACTAAAAAATCGTGTCATTTTTTAAAAATAATTACGTGAATCTTTGACAAGAATAATCTTTTAAAACAAGGTGAAAATTAGTTAGCACATCGTATAGCGCATATAGTTTTGAAATGACCCCTTAATCGACCGTCTATTCCCAATAATTTTGACGTCACGCAGCAAACGTAGTTCAAGCAAGGTTGTTTTAAAAAACATTATCTCGCCTTCATGTAAAATTCTTTAATCTCATTGGTTGTTTGCCGTTGGACAAATCCCTTATACCCCAGTGGGCGGAGCCAAATTCTCTTATACCCCGTCTGTAATTTCCAACAGTTTCCAGCCACCCAAGTTAATGCTAAAGCAATAATCAGATTATAAATAGCAATCAAGTATACATAATTAATTTTATTTTTACTATAAAATACACTATATCAATACTTTTTAAAGCTGCACTGTTGAACTCGGCCACCTAATTACGGTCATGGTGTTACTGTATTAATGCGCGATTAGCAACAGTTTTTTTTTTTTTAATATTTTAATTTTTTTACTACATACATTTCTGATAAAATACTAGCCAGCGCACCTCTGGCACAGACTTTAAACCGCCATTATTGATAGCAATATGCCGGATAACGCTGCTAAACGTTGGTGCTTTACGCTAAATAATTATACAGAAGAGGATATTGACACAATTAAGAGGAAATTAACAGATGACAAGTGTAATTTCGCAATTGTTGGAAAAGAAAAAGGAGAAAATGGAACATTTCATTTACAAGGGTATGTAAATTTAAAACGCAAGATTAGAATGAATCAGGTTAAAAATTTAACATCACCACGTGTACATTTAGAACCGGCTAAAGGAACAGACGGTGACAATGACAAATATTGTAGTAAAGGAGGAGATGTCATATTAAGAGTTGGCATACCAGTTGGGGGAAGGACCGAAAAAGGAGGTGGCATTTCTTACAAGAAAGCGAAATTGTGTGCAGATGAATTTGCAAATGGAAACACATTAAATGACATTGCAAATGACGAAGACATGTGGGCGGCATATTGCAGGCATTCAAAGGCGATTAAAGAATTAGCCGAAGCGAAAAAACAAGAGAAATTAAAAGAAGATGCGAAAAAAAAATTGCAAGACATTAGATTCAAAAGATGGCAACATGAACTCATTCAATACTTGAATGAAGAACCACACACAAGAGAAGTCAAATGGTACCATGATGCATTAGGAGCAACGGGAAAAACATTCATGAGCAAGTACCTAACATTGGAAATGAATGAATGAATGAATGAATGAATGTTTAACGACACCCCAGCACGAAAAATACATCGGCTATTGGGTGTCAAACTATGGTAATGCAAATAAATAAAGTGATGATCAACATCAATATAAAAATTCAAGGTTTAAACAAAAACAGTGTAAAGAACTGTGCAAAAATACAAATACAAATATCACCGAATTTTACGGACACCGAATTTTACTCTAAACTTCAATTTGTGCTGTATTGGCCATTCTCAAAGAGAATGTTACACCCCTGCACCACGGTGAGGTTACAGCACGCGCAGGGGCATTTGGAAATGAATGCCGTACGTTTTGAAAATGGCAAATCGGCGGACATAAAATACGCATACGAGGAACAGAAGATAGTGATATTTGACCTATGCAGGAGTCAAAGTGATCACTTTAATTACGAAGCATTAGAATCGCTCAAAAATGGCATGATATTCAGCCCAAAATACGAATCGAAAATGAAAACTTTCGACATACCACATGTTGTGGTATTCGCAAATTGGGAACCGGACAAATCGAAACTTTCATTCGATAGATGGAATATAAAATCGATAAATCAAGTCGAAGACATGGAGTGGGTGGGCGCGGATGCTAACCCTAACCTCACGTCTCAAGTGGACGCGGATGCTAACCCTAACCCTAACCTCACGTCTCAAGTGGATACTCAATCGGGGAAAAGTATTCACTTCACATTGGAGAATGAAGATGAGATGTGGGATCTCATTTCAGACTTGTTAACAAAAGACGATGAAGACGTTGAAAATTAAGTGTTAATTTTATTCAATTTAGAACAAGTTAAAATATTAAACATTAACAATTTTTTTTTTCAATTTCTCGCCAATACTAGCCAGCGCACCTCTGGCACAGACTTAAACAAAACCTGTCATATTCATCAAAACACAATTTAGGAGTTTTCATATAATTTACACCATTTCGAGTGAAATGGACCCATACATGACTCACGTAACACAAAATATGATGAAGTTATGGCCCAAAAAGAGGCCATGTACAACATTGTTGAATAAATGAATGTTTAACGACACCCCAGCACGAAACAGACATCGGTTATTGGGTGTTAAACACACAAAAATATGTCTAACATTAATGGTGGCTAATGTTGCATAATATATGTTCTTTTTTTCATGTCTAAATAAAGGTAATAGCATTCCTAGGTAAGATTCAATGAATGGAATTGTCACATGACCAGTTCTCAGATACTGTTGCTATGGGTATCCAGATACTGTCCAAAACAGCCACCGCCCCAAACAATGGCAGCTTTCCTCCCCGTATGGTATATAAAACAATGTTTTTGAATAAAATAATATACAAAAAAAAAAAATACTAGAAATAAACATTTTAGCAGGAAACGTCGACAAAAAGGCACATCACTGTTCCAAAAGGGCAACTGTAAGTAGAGAAAAAAACAGAATAGCCTCAAACAAGGGACAAATTCAGCCAGTGAAAACAAGACACAGAGGAGGGAAGAGTTAAACGCATCGAGCTTGAGATTTTTCAGTCAGTAGATTTGGAGACACATTGCCATCTAAGTTAAATCCCAAGATAAAGAAATTCTCATTAAGTCAGCACCAAGGCTTAATGATTTTACTGGTCATAGTATACATTAATAACTTGCCACTGCTTGTAAACAAATTGTGTTCTATTCACTCAGCGCAATCGAATGAATGTAAAAGTCCTCTGTGTATTATGTTCCATCAAGTATGTTGGACTGTGTGTCAATGTTTGTCTTGGATGTCAGAGCTGCAATGTGAAAATCACCATGGACTTAACTGACAAATTGCCCAAACCTAAAAACAAACCAGGTCCTCCACCATCCACTCTGAATAAGGCATTGGCACTGTCGGTCTTAAAGACTAAAGCTGGTCCCAGTGACATCAGATACATCCTGTCACTACTGGATATAAAGCCTCCGTCCATGACACAAGTACAGAAGGAGAGCTTGTCAAAGGCATGGCAACTGCAAATAAATTATGTTGAAAACATCATTGCATATGAATTTTTAACGACATCCCAGCACAAAAATATACATCGGCTATTGGGCGACACAAATGGTAAGTATATGAAAATATTATTAAAGGGACATTCCCGAGTTTGCTGCATTGTAAGATGTTTTCGACTAATAAAATATTTCTACGATTAAACTTACATATTAAATATATTTTCTTGTTTTAGAATATCAGTGTCTGTATATTCAATGTGTTTCTCTGTATATTCAATGTGTTTCTGGTCGTCTTAATATTTGTAAAAAGCCCAAAATTGGATTTTCCTCGGAAAGAAAAATGAATGACTCGGCCGTCTTGGAGAGAACACCATTTTTGTTGGTAAGAAGGTTAAGAGTGTTGTAGGAAAAAGTTACGTTTTCACGTTTTGGTTTTGTGAATGAGACCAGGTTAAAAATATGTATCTAGTCATGCAAATTTCCAACATACAACATCGTGCAAATGTTAAGAAGTACAATTATGTAGCACATCTGCGTGGTACCACATATCATTTATCTTTGTTGGTAGCAAGCTTAAGTGTGTTGTGGAGAAAAGATACGTGTCCACGTCTTGGTTTGTGAACGAGACCAGATTAAAAAAACTTATTTCTACAAAAATATAAACCCATTTATCTAGTCATGTAAATTTCCAACATCGTGCAATTATGTGGTACATCTCAGTGGCCTACAAGAGGACATTCAACCCACATATCATGGTCAAAAACAGCCTAATGGAGTTTTTCTACCATTCGGATGTACAATGTTTTGATAACATGGAACCTGAATATGCTGCAATTAGAGATGATGTTGGTGTTGATTCAAACATTGAAGATAATACTAATGACAGTTCTGATAATAACTAAAACCAGTTGTTTCAGCACGTTTTATTTTAAAATACAGGATTCGGTTACTGTACATGTAGGCCGTTTTGAATAATATCTGCACATTATGTTGGTTAAAATTTAACACTGATAGTCATAAAATGTCAGATTGTCACATTGTAAATTTCAATTGTATTTGGCTTTATACAAATTTTTAAAGAATTTTTACATACCATTAATATCTGGTACAATATCCCTATGGCAAATAACCATTTTGGGCCAAATGTAGCCAACAATTGGCCACATTGATGAGATTGTTATTCTTTGGCGAGCTCTAGACAGCAAAATTCGCTCTGGAGGGAGCTTTTACTGGGCATCGAACACAGTACCTACCAGCCTTATGTCCGATGGCTTTAACCACGACACCACTGAGGCCGCTCGTACCTCGTATGGGCAAAACACGGGACGTTTATTCTTGTGCAGCTAGTTAAACGATTTCTTTTGTAACGATTGGTCAACAAGCGTAACCCAGAAAAAGACGTTTCAAAAGATGTTACAACTGAAATAGCGTACATGTCTTTCAATATGTAGGAGAGTCAGTTGTTAATGTAATAGTTATTGTGTTAGAAGTACCTTAAGCTAAGCACCCACCTCCTAGCCAAAAAGTCAATTTTATCTCGCATGTTAAACGAAACCTAGATAATATATATTTTATTGTTGGGGTCTAGTAACCTTGCAAATTCGATGTATATGTTTAAGGTGAAGGGTGCGAGTACGATTATTCATCAGCACTAGCACAGACCAATCCATAATACTGTGCATGTCTGGCTCAACTCCGCAATAAATCATATCTCCCGGCAATTTTTTAATAACAATTTAGCTTTCCTATTGTACAACAATACATCAAGTCCAGCCACCTCTGTGAACAACTATTAAAAACGTCACCCAAAAAAAATAAAAATAATAATAATAGTAATAATAAAATAACGCTCACTATATTTCCGTGTTGTTGTTTTTTTCCAGGTACAGTCTTTAATGAAATACTTCAAACGTGTGACTGGCCGAATGACGTGCCACCGCCATGTGGTTCAAAACCCTAGAATCAACTCGATTATTTGAAGACGAAAGCATGTATCCAAGAAACCTGCAGAATGTATTTACAGTATTCACATTATGTCATGGATGAATTCTAATAAACTAAAGTTTGCAAAGTTTTAAGACTTTTTTCTCATTCCGTTACTGCTGATATTGTTGTTGCTGCAGCTGCTATTACTACTTCTGACGTTGTTGGTGCTGTTGCTGTCAGCCCTGTCATACATTGGTATTGTGTTTAGGTATTGTCGAATGTAAGGAATTAAAAAGAAATACACCCCTGACGATGGCGAGTTAGACGCCATTTTTCTACTAGAAACCGACGACACGCTCGCCAATTGACAGGGATGTGAGCTACGCGGAAACCAATCTAATTAAAATTAGCTCAACTATTACATGTGGATCTGAATGAATGAATGAATGAATGAATGTTTGTTTGTTTAACGACACCCCAGCACAAAAATACATATCGGCTATTGGGTGTCACAAATGGTAAGTATATGAACATATTTATATACACTCATGTAAAACCACATTTTAAGGAGCTGGGGGGGGGGGGGGGGGGGTATAATACAATATATAAAATCAAGTTAAGTATATCTTAAAATTTTCTATAGAAGTCAGTGTCATTAAAACTTTACAATTAACATTGGATGGAATTTAAACGATTCCAAAACATTTCTGTTGCCAAATATATCATTTCTTGTCGGCTTGAGATGATCACACTCCACCAAAATGTGCCGCAGTCAGTGTACACTGACAGTGTTGGCTGACGAGGGTCCTTTAAAATAAATGAATGCGTCAAATATTTATGGCCGATGCGGGCACGGCATAAGATTACTTCATCCTTCTTGCATCGCCTGTAAGATGACTGCCTTGACAGAATGAAGCTTATTCGCACCCGCACCGTCCCAATCATCTTGCTAAGTCGAAAAGATATATTGGTTAATATGAAATTTAAAATCACTGTAGGGGACACCAACATGGACACGGGGCAAGTTTAAAGCAGACTTGGCAGCAACATCTGCCTTTTCGTTACCCATAATGCCGACATGGCTGGGTACCCAACAAAATATAACATCTTTATTGGCAATTGATAAAAATACACACTTTCGTATCACCATCCCAACTAAGGGATGCTCCAATTTCATGTACTGTAGAGCTTGAAGACACGAAAATGAGTCTGTAAAAATAATATACTTGGATACACATGAATCCTTAATCTGTTGCAGGGCTTTAATGATTGCCCAAATTTCAGCAGTAAAGATTGATGCTGAATCGGGCAATCTCATGGAACTTATTGCGTCTAATGGAAAAACTGGCAAAAGCCACAGAATTCCCATCCCGTGATCCGTCTGTGTAAACAGGAATGTAATCACAATACAGCTCTTGGATTTCCATGAAATGTTTTTATAAATAACTGCATCTGTGCGATCTTTTTTTAGATGCACAAGATCGAATACAATTTTTGGTGGTGTGATACACCAAGGTGGCAAAATAAAATATGAAGGAGTTTCCAAAATGTCTGCAAAATCAATGTTGGAAACTGATAAAAACTGCTTAATGCGAAGACCAAATGTTCGAATCGCATTCGGTTTCGCATCAAACAACTTCATATATTTATTATCAAACAACTTCATATATTTATTATCAAACACCGCATTGTGTGCAGAATGTTTTGGCATTGATTTAATCTTTGTAGCATACTGCAGAGAAAGCTTTGCACGTCTAGCACCCAAACTAGGTTCGTGTGCATCGACGTACAAGCTCTCCACATATGGTTTGACAGCACCAAGACAAAGCGTAAGTCCCTGGTTGTGTATAGGATCTAGCATTTGCAAGTAAGACTTACGTGCTGACCCATACACAATGCACCCATAATCAAGTTTAGACCGAACTAAAGATCTATGAAGTCGGAGCATAACCTTTCGATCTGCTCCCCATTCAGTCTTACCAATAACTTTTAAGATATTGAGGGCCGTTAAGCCCTTCTTTTTCACATGCTGTAAATGAGGAACAAAAGATAGCCTCCTGTCAAAAATAATCCCCAGAAATTTGGTCTCCTCCACAACTGGAACCGGATTTTTGTCCAAAAACAGCTGAGGATCTAAATGGTGACCTCTTTTCTGGCAGATATGCATACAGACGGTTTTTGACTTTGAGAATCGAAATCCATTCTCAGTTGCCCATTGCTGAAATTTATTCAAAGCTGCAACTGACGTTCAATGATACTCATACTGGACGATCTGTAGCAAATCTGAAAATCGTCGACATATAAAGAGCTATCAACGCCAGGTTTTAAAACACTGGGTGATGTTGTTAATTTTCACGGAAAATAAAGTTACTGACAGGATGTCGCCTTGAGGCACACCCATCTCTTGCGAGTGAGAATGGGATGACGTATAATCCCACTCGTACCCCCTGCGCGTGCTGTAACATTCTCTTTGAGAATGGCCAATACAGCACAAATTGAAATTTTGAGTAAAAGTCAGTATCTATCTGTGATATTTGTATTATTGCAGTTCTTTACAGTTTTTATTTAAATATTGAATTTTTATATTGATGTTGATCATCACCTTATTTGTTTGCATTATCATAGTTTGACACCCAATAGCCGATGTATTGTTCGTGCTGGGGTGTCGTTAAACATTCATTCATCCCACTCGTACCTTTTGAAAGACCTATTCTGTAAGAAATTTGAGATAAAGTCAGGCATACGGCCTCTTAGCCCCATGCCATGGAGGTCTTTGAAAATCCCATACTTCCACGTGGTATCATAAGCTTTCTCGAGGTCAAATCTCTTAGGCTCTGCTAGACAACAAAGCATCCTCTTTGCAAGTCTTTTCGCACTGCACTGCGAGATTGCAAAGTTGCGAGAGGTTAGTGAATTAGGCTCCTGGTATCAAAAATAACAAGTCCCTTTAATTCTTCTGCAGTACCAACAGTGAACATGTACACCACAACTTGTGTTACAATTAGGAACTATAGTAGACTGTGATGAATGACCATCAAACACAATTTAGGCGTTTTCATATAATTTACACCATTTTGAGTAAAATGGACCCAAACATGACTCACGTAACACAAAAGATGATGAAGTTATGGCCCAAACAGAGGCAGTACAACATTGGTGAATGAATGAATGAATGTTTAACGACACCCCAGTACGAAAAATACATCGGCTATTGGGTGTCAAACACACAAAAATATGTCTAACATTAATTGTGGCTAATGTTGCTTAATAGGAAAGAAAGAAATGTTTTATTTAACGACGTACTCAACACATTTTATTTACGGTTATATGGCGTCAGACATATGGTTAAGGACCACACAGATTGAGAGGAAACCCGCTGTCGCCACTTCATGGGCTACTCTTTCCGATTAGCAGCAAGGGATCTTTTATTCGCGCTTCCCACAGGCAGGATAGCACAAACCATGGCCTTTGTTGAACCAGTTATGGATCACTGGTCGGTGCAAGTGGTTTACACCTACCCATTGAGCCTTGCGGAGCACTCACTCTTAATCTGGATTAAAAATCCCATGCCTCGACTGGGATCTGCATAATAGGTGTTCTATAAAAAAAATGCTAGAAATACAAATTTTAGCAGGAAACGTCGACAAAAAGACGCATCACTGTTCCAAAAGGGCAATTGTAAGTAGAGAAAAAACATCAGAGCAGGGGACAAATGCAGTCAGTGAAAACAAGACACAAGAGGGAAGAGTTAAACGCATCGAGCTTAAGATTTTTCATTCAGTCAGTAGATCTGGAGACACATTGCCATCTAAGTTAAGACCCAAGATAAAGAAAGTCTCATTAAGTCAGCACCAAGGCTTAATGATTTTACTGGTCATAGTAAACATTAATAACTTGCCACTGCTTGTAAACAACTTTTGTTCTATTCACTCCGCGCAATCGAATGAATGTAAACGTCCTCACTGTGTATTATGTTCCATCAAGTATGTTGGACTGTGTCAATGTTTGTCTAGGATGTCAGAGCTGCAATGTGAAAATCACCATGGACTTAACTGACAAATTGCCAAAACCTAAAAACAAACCAGGTCCTCCACCATCCACTCTGAATAAGGCATTGGCACTGTCGGTCTTAAAGACTGAAGCTGGTCCCAGTGACATCAGATACATCCTGTTACTACTGGATATAAAGCCTCCACCCATGACACAAGTACAGACGGAGAGCTTGTCTAAGGCATGGCAACTGCAAATAAATTATGTAGAAAACATCACTGCATGAATGAATGAATATTTTAACGACACCCCAGCACAAAAAAAAACATCGGCTGTTAGGCGTCACAAATGGTAAGTATATGAAAATATTATTAAAGGGACATTCCCGAGTTTCCTGCATTGTAAGATGTTTTCGACTAATAAAATAGTTCTACGATTAATCTTACATATTAAATATATTTTCTTGTTTAGAATATCAGTGTCTGTATATTCAATGTATTTCTGCTCGTCTTAATATTTGTAAAAAGCCCAAACTGGATTTTCCTCGGAAAGAAAAATGAATGACTCGGCCGTCTTGGAGAGAACACCATTTTTGTTGGTAAGAAGGTTAAGAGTGTTGTAGGAAAAAGTTACGTTTTCACGTTTTGGTTTTGTGAATGAGACCAGGTTAAAAATATATATCTAGTCATGCAAATTTCCAACATACAACATCGCGCAAGTGTAATTATGTAGCACATCTACGTGGTACCACAATAGGACATTCAACCCACGTATCATTTATCTTTGTTGGTAGCAAGCTTACGTGTCCACGTCTTGGTTTTGTGAACGAGACCAGGTTAAAAAACTTATTTCTACAAAAATATAAACCCATTTATCTAGTCATGTAAATTTCCTACGTGCAGGTGTTAACAAGTGCAATTATGTGGCACATCTAAGTGGCCTACAAGAGGACATTCAACCCACATATCATGGTCAAAACCAGCCTAATGGAGTTTTTCTACCATTCGGATGTACAATGTTTTGATAACATGGAACCTGAATATGCTGCAATTAGAGATGATGTTGGTGTTGATTCAAACATTGAAGATAATACTAATGACAGTTCTGATAATAACTAAAACCAGTTGTTTCAGCACGTTTTATTTTAAAATACAGGATTCGGTTACTGTACATGTAGGCCGTTTTGAATAATATGTGCACATTATGTTGGTTAAAATTCAACACTGATAGTCATAAAATGTCAGATTGTAAATTTCAATTGTATTTGGCTTTATAAAAATTTTTAAAGAATTTTTACATACCATTAATATCTGGTACAATATAATTAATATCCCTGTGGCAAATAACCATTTTGGGCCACACATAGCCAACAATTGGCCACATTGATGAGATTGTTATTCTTTGGCGAGCTTTAGACAGCAAAATATTACTAAAGAATATTCAGAGGCTCATTAGATATCATATGGTAACGCCAGACCAATCATATAACAAATTTGGAATCAGCACCACTTTCTACATACAGTGGGCTTGTCAAACCTTCCTTACCTAAAATTCTGATTACAAGCCATTTACCTTTTAGACTAATTGATTCGTTAAATTTCGCTCTGGAGGGAGCCTTTACTGGGCATCGAACACAGTACCTACCAGCCTTATGTCCGATGGCTTTAAGCACGACACCACCGAGGCCGCTCGTACCTCGTATGGGCAAAACACGGGACGTTTATTCTTGTGCAGCTAGTTAAACGATTTGTCAACAAGCGTAACCCAGAAAAAGACGTTTCAAAAGATGTTACAACTGAAATAGCGTACATGTCTTTCAATATGTAGGAGAGTCAGTTGTTAATGTAATAGTTATTGTGTTAGAAGTACCTTAAGCTAAGCACCCACCTCCTAGCCAAAAAGTCAATTTTATCTCGCATGTTAAACGAAACCTAGATAATATATATTTTATTGTTGGGGTATAGTAACCTTGCAAATTCGATGTACATGTTTAAGGTGAAGGGTGCGAGTACGATTATTCATCAGCACTAGCACAGACCAATCCATAATACTGTGCATGTCTGGCTCAACTCCGCAATAAATCATATCTCCCGGCAATTTTTTAATGAGAATTTAGCTTTCCTATTGTACAACAATACATCAAGTCCAGCCACCTCTGTGAACAACTATTAAAAACGACAACCAAAAAAAATTAAAATAAATAATAATAGTAATAATAAAATAATGCTCACTATATTTCCGTGTTTTTTGTTTTTTTCCAGGTACAGTCTTTAATGAAATACTTCAAACGTGTGACTGGCCGAATGACGTGTGACTGGCCGAATGACGTGCCACCGCCATATGGTTTAAAACACTAGAATCAGCTCGATTATTTGAAGACGAAAGCATGTATCCAAGAAACCTGCAGAATGTATTTACAGTATTCACATTATGTCATGGATGAATTCTAATAAACTAAAGTTTGCAAAGTTTTAAGACTTTTGTCTCATTCCGTTACTGCCGATATTGTTGTTGCTGCAGCTGCTATTACTACTTCTGACGTTGTTGTTGCTGTCAGCCCTGTCATACATATTGGTATTGTGTTTAGGTATTGTCGAATGTAAGGAATTAAAAAGAAATACAGACCCTGACGATGGTGAGTTTGACGCCATTTTTCTACTAGAAACCGACGACACGCTCGCCAATTGACAGGAATGTGAGAGCTACGCGGAAACCAATCTAATTAAAATTAGCTCAACTATTACATGTGGATCTAACAGCAGCCCGTTGGAGCTCATGTCCAGTTGACCTTTCATTTGACCAATCAAAACCTTACTTGCAAAAAATCATGCCAGTGATCTGAAAAGAATTTGAAAACATTCGCGATTATGCCGAGGGTATAGGAAATGATTCGGGTGAATTACGAAGTATGCCGGAAACTAATTTCAATATAAAATTCGTTTTAAGACGAAAAAAAAAACCCATGATGGTATAGCCATAAGATCCGTTTATACTAGTATACAATCCAGAGTTTATTTCTGCACTTTTCCCCACTGTTTTTTCAATGTTGAAATAGACCAACAAGCTCGCCTATTGCATAAATAGTCTTTTTAGAATTTGCATGCTTCCGAATAACGCTATAAAAGGCGAAGTGTAATTGGTCGATATCTAAATTGTTATTTATAGATGAATATATCACCTGGACATGGGTGACCACGCAATGCTGTAAGATCTACGGGTAGACCAGTAGAGCTAATTTTAATCAGATTGCGCGGAAACTCGTAAATCCGCTTTTCCTTTTAGTCTAAAACGATGCGCCTTTTGGCTGACAGAGACTGCCGCGCGGTACACAAGACTTAGATCGAAAGTAGTATCGCACGATCGCAATATAGGTATGACTACCAAATAAAATCTCGTAGGCGACCATGTTAACGTTTGTGTTTAAAAACACTATATGCAATATATCAACCAAACTACGACCTATAAATATCAGTACTACAACCTCAACCTCAAAAGTATTAACTGCAGAAAATGATACCTTTCATGGTTCATTTTAAATTTAAAAAGATGTTTTACATCACCCCTAGTTTCAAACAAAATTTGAGTACTTTTTTTTTTTTTTACAGGTACCCCATACATGTTCCAAGCACAATGCTACTTGACACAGTGGTACCAGATGAAATAAAATTGCATACATTTTTAGCCAAGATGAAACTAATTTTTTTACAACCAACACACTCACATTTATAACCAATTACAGGACTTGTGGTGTTAACCTTTGTATTAAAAGTTGGATGCACCTCGAACTTTGACTCAACCGGAAGTTATTTGGTTTAGTACTACCTAGATAAGATCACCTTAAGTGCATATGTTAGCTGTGCAGTTACGGTGATCTTAGGGCTAAGATCGCTTCGTGGAACGGGGCCCTGAACATTAGTGTTGGGAGGAAATCCTGTATGCTGGGTCGTCTTCAAGTTACAAGGTGTGGAAATTTCAAATCCATCGGACCGGCGTCGTGGTAGGTCATCGGTCTACAGGCTGGTAGGTAGTGTTCGGATCCCAGTCGAGGCATGGGATTTTTAATCCAGATACCGACTCCAAACCCTGAGTGAGTGCTCCGCAAGGCTCAATGGGTATGTGTAAACCACTTGCACCGACCAGTGATCCATAACTGGTTCAACAAAGGCCATGGTTTGTGCTATCCTGCCTGTGGGAAGCGCAAATAAAAGATCCCTTGCTGCTAATCGGAAGAGTAGCCCATGTAGTGGCGACAGCGGGTTTTCTCTCAAAATCTGTGTGGTCCTTAACCATATATCTGACGCCATATAACCGTAAATAAAATGTGTTGAGTGCGTCGTTGAATAAAACATTTCTTTCTTTTTTTCAAATCCATCGGCCATGCTGATTTTCATAATGAACCATCAAAACCATTGGCAGCCACCAATATTCCTGACTATATTTTATTTATAGTCTACTGTAGTTGGAGATTTTAATATTTGTGATATCTGGAATTATCATCCAGCTTTCACAAATATTTTTAAATTTATTAATTACTGAAATATTTTTAAATCACATAATTACCCGAACATCTATTTTCTTACCCAGTAATATGTATATTGGATGTATTCCTACAATCTGTAATCCAGCATTAACAATAAAATAAATTATCAACTTACTCCAAGATAGATAATCAAATCTGAAAAAAAAAAGGTTCTGAATCTAGTATAAACTTGAAATGCTCTTCATGAGAGCAAAGTAAGCGATTATTTAAAAAAAAATTGAAATGGAGATATTAATATTTGTTTAACAAGCTTATTGGTATGTATAAATAAGAACAGAAGGCAAAATAGTAACAAATTTAATTATGTCTTTGGTAAAGTTTTTCTTCAAATTTACTTAAACTTTGTGCATAAAACTACAAATGTGTCTAAAATATAACTTTTTTTTTTTTTTTTTACATTTCAGGAACATGTCCCTAAAATATAACTTAGCACCCTATAAATATGTCAAAATGACAATAAAAATAAAGTTATTTACAAATTTGAGTTTTCAGAATTTCATACATGAAAAAAATAACTGTTAATGGAAACTAAAGACATTAACCCACTATTGACACGTTATTTTTAATATAAAAATAAATTGCTATTAAAATCTTAGTTCAGGTTGTCTATATATAATATCAATTTAAAGGGACATTCCTGAGTTTGCTGCAATTTTTAAGATGTTATCGACTAACAGACTTTTTAACGATTGCAATTACATGTCAAATAAATCTTTCTGCATAAAATATTAGTAGCTGTATATTAAACGTGTTCCTGATCGTTCTAATATTTGTACTAGGTTCAATTTTATTTTATTTCCTAAAAAAAGGTTTTTTAGTACGTACGAAATTATTTGAAGACAAAATCCAGTTTGGGCTTCTTACAAATATTAAGACGACCAGAAATACATTCAATATACAGACACTGGTATTCTAAACAAGAAAATATATTTAATATGTAAGTTTAATCGTAGAAACATTTTATTAGTCGGAAACATCTTCCGATGCAACAAACTCAGGAATGTCCCTTTAAGAGCAGTTGTACGTGGTATGTCAAATACCATGTAAAAAGAAATTATTGAAATTTTTACAGCATGAATTATAGGCCAAAACCAACTTTTCCTCAATGAATGAATGTTTAACGACACCCCAGCACGAAAAATACATCATCTATTGGGTGTCATTTCCTTAGTGATAACTTTGATTCTCCATTCAGAGCCATGTACCGTGATTATTGTCAAGGTTAAGGTCATTGTGAACTTGCATGGTCGAGTGACGGCTATCCAGGCACAATTAGGAAATATAATGCAAACTTCAAATCCTATCCACCGTTCCTCCCATTCCAATGTTCCCTCTAAGTATGTGTGTTTTGTGCACTGAATGCGAACTTTTTATAAATACAAAAGTTGTAGCATTAAAGTTTAAATACAAGCCTATATGTTTAACAAAACTTCAAATGCACAAAGTTCTCTTAGGCTCTGCAAGACAACAAAGCATCCTCTTTGCAAGTCTTTTAGCGAGTTGCGAGAGGTTAGTGAATTAGGCTCCTGGTATCTAAAATAACAAGTGCCTTTAATTCTTCTGCAAGTACCAACTGTGAACATGTACACCCCAACATGTGTTACAATTAGGAACTATAGTAGACCGTGATGAATGACCTTTCACCCGGAAGTGAACCGTGTAGTGAGATCTTAAACAAAACCTGTCATATTCATCAAAACACAATTTAGGAGTTTTCATATAATTTACACCATTTCGAGTGAAATGGACCCATACATGACTCACGTAACACAAAAGATGATGAAGTTATGGCCCAAAAAGAGGCCATGTACAATATTGTTGAATAAATGAATGTTTAACGACACCCCAGCACGAAAAAGACATCGGTTATTGGGTGTTAAACACACAAAAATATGTCTAACATTAATTGTGGCTAATGTTGCATAATAGATGTTCTTTTTTTCATGTCTAAATAAAGGTAATAGCATTCCTAGGTAAGATTCAATGAATGGAATTGTCACATGACCAGTTCTCAGATACTGTTGCTATGGGTATCCAGATACTGTTGCTATGGGTATCCAGATACTGTCCAAAACAGTTGAACAATGGCAGCTCCCCCCCCCCCCCCCCACAATTTGTTTTTAATAATAATAATAATATAAAAAAAAAAAAAATACTAGAAATAAACATTTTAGCAGGAAACGTCGACAAAAAGGCACATCACTGTTCCAAAAGGGCAACTGTAAGTAGAGAAAAAACCAGAGTAGCCTCAAACAAGGGACAAATTCAGCCAGTGAAAACAAGACACAGAGGCGGGAAGAGTTAAACGCATCGAGCTTGAGATTTTTCAGTCAGTAGATTTGGAGACACATTGCCATCTAAGTTAAGACCCAAGATAAAGAAAGTCTCATTAAGTCAGCACCAAGGCTTAATGATTTTACTGGTCATAGTAAACATTAATAACTTGCCACTGCTTGTAAAAAAAATGTTATATTCACTCAGCGCAATCAAATGAATGTAAAAGTCCTCAGTGTGTATTATGTTCCATCAAGTATGTTGGACTATGTGTCAATGTTTGTCTAGGATGTCAGAGCTGCAATGTGAAAATCACCATGGTCACCAACTGACAAATTGCCCAAAATTAACAACAAACCAGGTCCTCCACCATCCACTCTGAATAAGGCATTGGCACTGTCGGTCTTAACCTTTAGACTACTGGATTAATTTTTAACAAAAACCACGTTGAGTGGGTACAAGTTTATAATTTTTATTCACATATATTCACTTAAATGTTTTATAAAAACATGAAATAAAGTTCATATATTAATCGGTAAGTATTATTTTCGTGTCTTTTTTTGTAATTTTTATTATTTTAGATCGGCTAATGGTGATTAAAATTAGGCAAAAAATCGAAAAAGTTGCGTTTACTTACGGGCATTTGTGGCCAGCTGTCCAGTATTTATGTCCATTATTCCCGATAACAGTGGTTTTCTGACCAGAATTTTTTTTAAAACCCGAACTAAGATTCATATTGCAATATTTGGTAATTTTCGTTGTTGGTAAAACGATCAAATTTATTATCAAATTAGCTGTCACAATCAGAATCAGCTATCGATCCCTGAAAATGACCGCGACGTGCCGCCATTGTTGTCAAGCGAAAATACTTACCGAAAACCACTTTTTGAACTCAAAATTTCAAGGTATTTTCAATTGAAAAAATCAAAACAAAAGCCACCATTTTGAAAAAAAATCTTTTTTCTTTAATTATATTTCCGTTTCCGGTGAGTTTCGTGTGCAAAACGGCGGGAAATATGAATTGGGGAATGCACTGTATACAGTGTACAGTATATCGACTGACGTGACGTCGGGCGAGATATCTCGCCTGCAGTAGTCAGAAGGTTAAAGACTAAAGCTGGTCCCAGTGACGTCAGATACATCCTGTTACTACTGGATATAAAGCCTCCGCCCATGACACAAGTACAGAAGGAGAGCTTGTCTAAGGCATGGCAACTGCAAATAAATTATGTAGAAAACATCATTGCTTGCATGAATGAATGAATGAATGTTTAACGACACCCCAGCACAAAAATACACATCGGCTATTGGGCGTCACAAATGGTAAGTATATGAAAATATTATTATTAATACATCTGCCTTTCGTTACCCTTCATGCCAACATAGCTGGGTACCCAATAAAATAACATCATTATGGGCAATTGATAAAAAGACACACTTTCATATCAACCAAGGGATGCTCCAATTTCATGTACTGTAGTTTGGAGACACGAAAGTGAGTTTGTAAAAATAAAATATTTGGATGCACATGAATCCTTAATGTGTTCCAGGGCTTTAATGATTGCCCAAATTTCAGCAGTAAAATTGATGCTGAATCGGGCAACCTCAGGGAAATTATTGCGTCTGATGGAAACACTGTAGCACAAGCCACAGAATTCCCTTCCCGTGATCCGTCTGTGTAAACAGGAATGCAGTCATACAAAATGAGCAAGCAGTTATAACCCCACACATCCAATGGCGTCCAAAATAATACAAATGAGTCCCAAAATCTTGTCAAAATCTCACGCCTAACAACTGCAATGAATGTTTGTTTAACGACACCCCAGCACAAAAATACATATTGGCTATTGGGTGTCACAAATGGTAAGTATATGGAAATATTATTTATATATATTCATGTAAGGAGCTATGGGGGGGAAAAGTATAATATAATACATAAAAATCAAGGTAAGTATATTTTAAAACTTTCTATACAAGTCAAAGTGTTTTAAAAAATTTACAATTAATTCTGGATGTAATTTAAACGATTCCAAAAATTTCTGTTGCCAAATATGTCATTTCTCGTCGGCTCGAGATGATCACACTCTACCAAAATGTGGCGCACAGTCAGTGTACACTGAGGAGGATCCTTTAAAATAAATGAATCCGTCAAATATGTATGGCCGATGCGGGCACGGCACAAGACTACTTCATCCTTCCTGCATCGGCTGTAAGAAGACTGCCACTCTCCCAGGACTGCCATGACAGAATGAAGTTTGGTTGCGCATCGTCTTGCCAAGTCGAAAAGATTATCGGTTAATATGAAATTTAAAATCACTATAGGGGACACCAGCATGGACACGGGACAAGTTCAAAGCAGCTTTTCGTTGCCAACATGGCTGGGTACCCAACAAAATATAACATCTTTATTGGCAATTGATAAAAAAAAGACACACTTTCTTATCACCATCCCAGCTAAGGGATGCTCCAATAAAAATCAAGGTAAGTATATTTTAAAACTTTGTATAGAAGTCAAAGCGTGTTAAAAACTTTATAATTAATTCTGGATGGAATTCATAAAGATTCCAAGACATTTCTGTTGAAAAATATATCATTTCTCGTCGGTTTGAGATAATCACACTCCATCAAAATGTGGCGCAGTCAGTGTACACTGACAATGTTTACACTGAGGGGGAGTATCCTTCTTTAAAATAAATGAAAGAAAGAAAATGTTTTATTTAACGACGCTCTCAACACATTTTATTTACGAGTTATATGGCATCAGACAATGTTTACACTGAGGGGGAGTATCCTTCTTTAAAATAAATGAAAGAAAGAAAATGTTTTAATTAACGACGCTCTCAACACATTTTATTTACGAGTTATATGGCGTCAGACATATGGTTAAGGACCACACAGATTTTGAGAGGAAACCCGCTGTCGCCACTTCATGGGCTACTTTTTCCGATTAGCAGCAAGGGATCCTTTTATTTGCACTTCCCACAGGCAGGATAGCACAAACCATAGCCTTTGTTGAACCAGTTACGGATCACTGGTCGGTGCAAGTGGTTTACACCTACCCATTGAGCCATGTCGAGCACTCACTCAGGGTTTGGAGTCGGTATCTGGACTGGGATCCGAACCCAGTACCTACGAGCCTAACCACGACGCCGGTTTAAAATAAATGAATGCGTTAAATATGTATGGCCGAAGCGGGCACGGCACAAGACTACTTCATCCTTCCTGCATCGCCTGTAGGATGACTGCCACGACAAAATGAAGCTTGTTCGCAACCGCACCGTCCCAATCGTCTTGCCAAGTCGAAATGATATATTGGCCAATATGAAATTTACAATCACTGTAGGGGCCAACATGGACACGGGGCAAGTTCTCAAAGCAGACTTGGCAGCATCATCTGCCTTTTCGTTACCCTTAATGCCAACATGGTTGCGTACCCAACAAAATATAACATCTTTATTGGCAATTGATACAAATACACACTTTCGTATCACCATCCCAACTAAGGGGTGCTCCAATTTCATGTACTGTAGCGCTTGGAGACACCAAAGTGAGTCTGTAAAAATAATATACTTGGATGCACATAAATCCTTAATCTGTTCCAAATTTCAACAGTAAAAATTGATGCTGAATCGGCAGTCTCGTGGAAATGATTGCGTTTGATCGAAAAACTGTAGCACAAGCCACCGAATTCCCATCCCGTGATCCGTCTGTGTAAACAGGAATGTAATCATAGTAAGTTTCTGACAGGATGCTACCTTGAGGCACACCCATCTCTTGGGAGTGAGAATCGGATAACGTAGATCCCACTCGTTCCTTGAAAGACCCATTCTGTAAGACATTTGAGATAAAGTCAGGCGTACGGGCCTCGTAGGTCCATGCCATGGAGGTCTTTCAACATCCCATACTTCCACGTGGTATTATAAGTTTTCTCGAGGTAAAAGAATGAATGAATGAATGAATGTTTAACGACACCCCATCACGAAAAATATCTCGGCTATTGGGTGTCAAACTATGGTAATGCAAATAAATAAAGTGATGATCAACATCAATATACAAATTCAAGACAAACAAAAACAGTGTAAAGAACTGTGCAAAAACACAAATATCACAGAATTTTACGGATACTGAATTTTACTCAAAACTTCAATTTTGTGCTGTATTGGCCATTCTCAAAGAGAATGTTACACCCCTGCACCACGGTGAGGTTACAGCACACGCAGGGGCGAGGTAAAAGAAGACCGACACCAAATGCTGGTTATGGATAAAAGCATCTCTACAAAACGTTTCAAATCTGACAAGATGATCGACCGTGCATGTCTAGGCCTGAACCCACATTGCAGGTTAGTAAGCAATTTGTGGGACTCAAGATACCAGACAAGTCTACGGTTGATCATTCTTTCCATGGTTTTACAAATGCAACTTGTCCAAGCAATAGGGCGATAACTGGTAGGATTTGTTGGATCCTTACCAGGCTTATATATTAAAGGTATGTGGTACTCTTACAATTGTGTGGTATTTGTATCTAAACTTAGTTTATTAATTAATATATTCTAATGGTGTACTATTTAATATAAACTTAGTTTGTTAATTATATTAATGTAACGTGTATTATTTAAACACTGTTTGATATTTCTATCTAAAATTTAGTTAGTTAATCAATATATTAAAGGTTGTTGATTTTACCAGGATTAAAATAGATTTTTTCTAAGATTATATGTAGGCAAATAGAATTATTTTATTGCGTTTGGTGGCACTAATACGCTTCCGTAAATAGTGTGATATTTCTTTCTACTGTTATTCAATATATTAAAGGTTGTTGATTTTTCCAAGATTAAACTTGATTTTTCCAAATTAGTTGCAAAATAGAATTATTTTATTGTGTGTGATGGCTCCAATATACTTCTGCAAAAGTTGCATACCGTCAAGAGTACACCTATAGTGCTCACACTGAGGTGGAGTATCCATGACCGATGCGAGCACGACACAAGGTTATTTCATCGTTCCTGCACTGTTTATTGGAGGACCTGCGACTCTCCCAAGACTAGCTTGTTCGCAATCGCACCTTACCAATTATGTTGCCAAGACGAAACGATAAATTGGTTCATACTATGTTTAAAATCGGTATAAAGTACGCCAACGTTAGCATGAGACAGACTTGGCAGCAGAATCTGGGCACCCAACAAAATACATTATCTTTATTGGCAATAGATAAAAAGACACTTTCGTATTATCATCCCAATTAAGTGATGGTCCAGCTTCATACTGCATAAAGCTTGCAGACACGAAAGTGAATCACTAAAAATAATAAATTTGGATGCAATCTAATCTTTGATTTCTTTTAAGGCTTTAATGACTGCCCAAACTTCAGCACTAAATATTGATGCGGAGTCGGGCAGTCTCATGGAAATGATAGTGTGTGTAACAGGATGACTGGGTTCTTTACTGGATGATTTCTTGTAATTAATAAAATAAATGACCGAACAAACACAATTTGAAAGGTAACCAAAACGATAGATATTTATTTACAAATGACAACTAAAGAAGGCATGTAATACAAAATAGATGAATAATAAATAATAAAATTGTATGTTTATTTCCCAAAAATTGCAACTCACTGTCTCGGAAGTTAATCCGACTTTGAAAACAAAACATAACCCAAGAATCAAAAACTAAGAAGAACCCCAAATGTTCTGAAACACTTCTTTTAATAGATCGTGTAGGGGTGCCGACAAATGGGACCCCAACGTTACGCATGTCAAGAAGGCTTATGACGTACACAGCCAAGTTGGAGACCGCCAACAAATATGTAATACATTGTTGCTTGATAGGCCCCAGATTTGGGGGAAGCCTATTTCACTAAACATCGTAAATTTACGTTTTGCACCAAAATGACAGCCATAACGTTGTACGAAAAAATATTTTTTAGGAAATAAAATAAAATTTAAACTAATACAAATATTAGAACTATCAGAAACACGTTTAATATACACCCAGTAATATTGTATGCAAAACAAATATATTTAATATGTAATTACAATCGTTAAAAAGTCTGTCGATAACAATGTCATCTTAAAAATTGCAGCAAACTCAGGAATGTTCCTTTAAGTATAAAACTGTTTGTATTCACGCTGGAATATATAAAGTTCATAAATATCCAGAGGCATGTGGTGGTAAAGTCAGTCAGGAATATCCAGAGTTCCAAATTTATTATTCTAATATTAAAATATATCCAGTTAGAATTAATATCACATTAAGACACATCCACTTGGAATTAATAAATTATCACTTTAAAGCACATCCATTTGGAATTAACATCACGTTAAAGCACATCCATTTGGAATTAACACAGATTAAAGGTGCACTGAATCCAAGAACACAAGATGGTGAACACTGTTATCAATGACGAAATAACTTGTAATAATTAAGAAAGAAATGTTTTATTTAACGACGCACTCAACACATTTTAATTACGGTTATATGGCGTCAGACATATGGTTAAGGACCTCACAGATATTGAGAGAGGAAACCCGCTGTTGCCACTTCATGTGCTACTCTTTCCGATTAGCAGCAAGGGATCTTTTATATGCACCATCCCACAGACAGGATAGCACATACCACGGCCTTTGATATACCAGCCGTGGTGCACTGGCTGTGACGAGAAATAACCCAATGGGCCGAGCGAGCGAGCGCTGTACCACTGGGCTACGTCCTGCCTTGTAATAATTAATGACATACATATGTAAAAATAATTTTCTTTTGTCACTGTTCAAACAACACAACACAGTGACCTCTTTCGTCCAGTGAGAGACAACTAGACCGTTTCTGGTAATTACCACCACATCCTCTGGGAATGGGCATGTAAAATGAGCCAGTTTTCCCTGCAACTCTCTCTTTTCCCGCTACAGCTGGCGGATCCTCTCTCTCTCCCCTCCTGGATGACCTGGCCCAGAAGTTTAAAAAAAAAATAATCTTCGACTGAATTTGGCAGCGTGTCTACAGAGAATGCAGGCAAGATGCCTGCTGAGACTGACAGGTTTGCCTGCACCACCTGTTGACTAACCTCCACCGGTGGTGTCTGGGAAGCTGCGTCCTTAGCGGTTAGTATTCCACACCGCTGGAGCACATTCAGAAGAGAGGGGCGACGCTGTCCCAGCAGCTGCTGTTGTCGTCGAAGGTCCATCCGCTGCAGTGGCTCCCAAACCTGGATAACAGAATGGAGCCGGGTCCACGTAGCTCTTGTTTGGCATCGTAACTTTAGCCTTGATGACCCGGTCCAAAGCTTCGCTGAAATCCCTCCCCTGCAGCCGATGGATACGGCGAGATGCCGTGTGGCATCCGACAATACAGATGGCACGGGAAATACACACATCTTCTCGCATGGATTTCGGCCCAGTGGACGATGTACTTCTTCTTCTTGAAGAAAAGGGCCCTGGAAGTATATCGGTCCACTGGGCAGGCGGTGCCTCCGGTGACCCATTCCGCAGGTTGTCTTACGGACGACCGGTCCGGCTCCGGGTCTCCGAACAGCAGGTTGAGTTCTTCCTGTGCAACAAGCACGTCCAGAATATCCATTTCCATTCCTGTAATAACCAAAAACAAATTATATATATATATTTTATATAATTACATCCCTGTTTAAAACTAGGGAGAAAACCTAACGGGGGGGGGGGGGGGGGGGTAATAACGCGCTTAGTACGCCTAATAACGTCAGGTGAGGGAGGTTGCACGTCTCGGGTACTTTCTTCACTGCAATCTGTGTCGAAGTCCAGTCCAGCTTCCTCCCTCGTGTCTACTAGCGTATCCCACTTCTGACACCAAATGTAACAGGATGACTGGGTTCTTTACTGGATGATTTCTTGTAATTAATAAAATAAATGACCGAACAAACACAATTTGAAAGGTAACCAAAATTATAGATATTTATTTACAATGAATGAATGTTTGTTTAACGACACCCCAGCACAAAAATACATATCGGCTATTGGGTGTCACAAATGGTAAGCATATGGAAATATTTGAAACCACAGTGTAAGTAGCTGTGGGGGAAAAGTATAATATAACGCATAAAATCAAGGTAAGTATATTTTAAAACTTTGTATTGAAGTCAAAGTGTTTTAAAAACTTTACAATTAATTCTGGATGGAATTTAAAAGATTCAAAAACATTTCTGTTGCCAAATATATCATTTCTCGTCGGCTTGAGATGATCACACTCCACCAAAATGTGCCGCACAGTCAGTGTACAATGACAATGCTCACACTGAGGGGGAGGGTCCTTCTTTACAATAAATGAATGCGTCAGATATGTATGGCCGATACGGGCACGGCACGGCACAAGACTACTTCATCCTTCCTGCATCGCCTGTAGGATGACTGCCACTATCCCAGGACTGCCTTGACAGAATGAAGCTTGTTCGCAACCGCACCGTCGTGCCAAGTCGAAAAGATATATTGGTTAATATGAAATTTAAAATCACTGTAGGGAACACCAACATGGACACGGGGCAAGTTCAAAGCAGACTTGGCAGCAACATCTGCCTTTTCGTTACCCTTAATGCCAACATGGCTGGGTACCCAACAAAATATAACATCTTTATTAGCAATTGATAAAAAGACACACTTTCGTATCACCATCCCAAGCAAGGGATGCTCCAATTTCATGTATTGTAGAGCTTCGAGACACGAAAGCGAGTCTGTAAAAATAATATACTTGGATGCACATGAATCCTGAATCTGTTCCAGGGCTTTAATGATTGCCCAAATTTCAGCGGTAAAGATTAATGATGAATCGGGCAATCTCATGGATATTATTGTGTCTGATGAAACACTGTAGCACAAGCCACAGAATTCCCATCCCGTGATCCGTTTGTGTAAACAGGAATGTAATCACAGTACCACTCTTGGATTTCCATGAAATATTGTTTATAAATAACTGCATCTGTGCGATCTTTTTTCAGATGCACAAGATCGAATAAAAATTTTGGTGGTTTGATACACCAAGGTGGCAAAATAAACATGAAGGCGTTTCCAAAATGTCTGTCAAATCAATGTTGGAAACTGATAAAAACTGCTTAATGCGAAGACCAAATGTTCGAATCGCATTCGGTTTCGCATCAAATAACTTCATATATTTATCATCAAACACCGCATTGTGTGCAGGATGTCTTGGCATTGATTTAATCTTTGTAGCATACTGCAGAGAAAGCTTTGCACGTCTAGCACCCAAACTAGGTTCGTGTGCATCGACGTACAAGCTCTCCACAGGAGATGTTTTGAAACCAAGACAAAGCCCAAGTCCCTGGTTGTGTATAGGATCTAGCATTTACAAGTAAGACTTACGTGCTGACCCATACACAATGCACCCATAATCAAGTTTAGACCGAACTAAAGATCTATAAAGTCGGAGCATGACCTTTCGATCTGCTCCCCATTCATTCTTACCAATAACCTTTAAGATATTGAGGGCCTTTAAGCCCTTCTTTTTTACAATGTAAATGAGGAACAAAAGATAGCCTCCTGTCAAAAATAACCCCCAGAAATTTGGTCTCCTCCACAACTGGAACCGGAGTTTTGTCCAGAAACAGCTGTGGATCTAAATGGTGACCTCTTTTCTGGCAGATATGCATACAGACTGTTTTTGACTTTGAGAATCGAAATCCATTGTTGAAGTTTATTCAAACAAAGCTGCAACTGACGTTCAATGATACTCATACTGGACGATCTGTAGCAAATCTGAAAATCGTCGACATATAACGAGCTATCAACGCCAGGTTTTAAACACTGGATGATGCTGTTAATTTTCACGGAAAATAAAGTTACTGACAGGATGCTACCTTGAGGCACACCCATCTCTTGGGAGTGAGAATCGGATAACGTAGATCCCACTCGTACCTTGAAAGACCTATTCTGTAAGAAATTTGAGATAAAGCCAGGCATACGGCCTCTTAGGCCCATACCATGGAGGTCTTTCAAAATCCCATACTTCCACGTGGTATCATAAGTTTTCTCGAGGTCAAAAAAGACCGATACCAAATGCTGGTTATGGATAAAAGCATCCCTACAAAACGTTTCAAATCTAACAAGATGATCGACCGTGCTACGTCTAGGCCTGAACCCACATTGCACGTTAGTAAGCAATTTGTGGGACTCAAGATACCAGACAAGTCTACGGTTGATCATTCTTTCCATGGTTTTACAAATGCAACTTGTCAAAGCAATAGGCCGATAACTGGTAGGATTTGTTAGATCCTTACCAGGCTTAGGAATAGGAATGACAATGGCTTTTCTCCAATCAGAAGGAAAGTCACCCGAAATCCAGATTTTGTTAAAGATATTTAATAGAACCATTAAGGATGATTCAGGTAAGTGTTTTAAGAGTTGATAATGTATTTCATCTGGTCCTACCGAAGTATCATGGGCTCTACGTAGAGCGTCCTGCAACTCCTCCAAAGAGAAGTGCCTGTTGTATACTTCAACATTTTCAGATGAAAAGTTAATAGGTTGCTTTTCAGCTCTCTTTCTGACAGACGTAAAAGCATCTGTACTGAAAGAAGAAGAGTTATGGGAGAAACTGTCTGCCAATGCATTGGCAATGTCACGATGAGACGTAACTTCCGTGTCATTGACAGACAAATGGCGAACTGTATTATTGGATTCTTTTCCCTTGATTTTACGTATCCTATTCCAGACAGATTTCACAGATGTTTGAGAAGTCAACTTGGAGACATAATTTCTCCAAGATGATTTCTTACTCTGTCTGATAGTTTTACGAGCCTTTGCCCGAGCAATGCGATAACTATTCAGGTTATCCCCGGTAGGTTCGCGTTTGAACCTCTCGAGGGTCCTGTTTCGCTCTTTGATTGCATCTTTGCATGTCTCATTGAACCATGGTTTATTGAAACACTTCGGTACTGCCGAAGTCTTAGGAATAGTTTCTTCTGCAATATCTTTCAAGATGGAGGTGAACAAAGACATGGGATCATCGGCACCAGTCATGGCAGTTTGTTGCAGTCGAGTGCTGCATAGATGCCGAAATTGATCCCAGTTTGCCCCTGTCAACCTCCATCTCTGAACTCTTTCAAGTGATGGAGGTCCATCATTCTCCAAAATAACTGGAAAGCGGTCACTACCACAAGGGTCTGGACAAACTTTCCATGAGAAATCAAGACAAAGTGATGGACTACAAAGGGTTAAATCAATGGATGTGAAAGAACCACTTGCAGGATGAAAGTATGTATGACTTTTATCATTAAGTAATATTAAGTCATTTTTGAGAATTAAGTCTTCTAATTGTTTACCTCTAGTGTTTATGTCATCGCATCCCCACAAAGTGTGGTGTGCATTAAAATCTCCCATGATAATAAAGGGAGTAGGGAGTTGATCAAGAAGACCTTGAAAGTCCCTAGTGCTAAAATTGTAATTGTTTCGAGGGGGTAAATAAACTGAACAGAGAGTAATAGTTTTATGAGCCGTGACCTTTACGGCCACAGCTTGTAAAGTCGACTTTAATATGACTTCACTCTGGGGAATGTTTTCATTTACAATAATGGAAACGCCCCCAGACGCGCTGTTTTCACTCTGTTGACATTTATGGTAGAGATTAAATCCTCTGATGTTAATACTGTCAGTATCCTTCAGGAAAGTTTCCTGAAGACACACTGCAAGAGGATTATACTTTTGAATTAGAAGACTTAATTCATCAAAATTGGGCCTAAGCCCACGACAGTTCCACTGGATAACTTTATTTTCCATCGGGAGGAAGTATGGGTTTTATCTTTGGCTTTGCTGGTGGTCTTTGTGATCGGCAATGATCTGGAGATGAAATCTCCATATCATCATCACCGATATCAGCCAAAGTATCATACATATTGCTGATCGGGACCGAACGTAATTCGATCTTTTTCAGCCTACCAGACAGTACTTCTGTAGCTTTCTTTGGAGATTTCTTTGTGTCATTGCCTGTCTTAGGGAGACTAGTGCTCGACCTATTTGGTGGATTTTTAAAATCCAATGACACTTGAGTTTCAATTTCCTTTTTCTGGGGTGTGATTTTTTGTTTTTGTGCTGCTTTTTGCACCTGTTTTTGCGTCTTCTCAATATCAGACAGTTTCTTGTACTTGGCTTCATCACAATGCCAAGTGAGGTCTGTGTTGACTGCAACACTTTTAGTGGCGACTTTGGCAGCAGCTGCAGCTGCAGCTGCATATGACTAGTCACCGACTGTAGGTGTTGCTGTCTCCACCAACCTCCTGGCATCCGTGAAGGACAGTTTATTTTGTACCTTCACCTGTTGAACTCTTTTTTTCCAGCTTCCACCGCGGACACTCTCGCGAGTATGCACAGTGGTTGCCCTTGCAGTTGAGACAAAGTGTATCGTTCTTACATGTCTTGCTTTCATGGTCAAATAGACCACAACGAGCGCATGTAAGTTTTCCACGACATGTGTTCTGACCATGGCCAAACCGCTGGCATTTGAAGCAACGCAAGGGGTTTGGAATAAAGGGTTCAACAGGAATATTAAGGTAACCGGCTTTGACAGATTGAGGAAGGGTAGGGACGTTAAAGGTGAGGATACAAGTATTCGTCGGTAACAAGTCATTGTTTCGACGAACCTTTATCCTCCTCACAGCAGTAACTCCTTGTGTACGTAAATTTTGGCATATTTCTTCCTCGCTGACACCTTCCAAATCTCTGCATCTAATAACTCCCTCTGACGAATTAAGGGAGGAATGCGCAGTTACCTTAATTGGTACGTTGCAAAAAACTGTCGACTTGAGAAGACAAGTAGAATGCCTTTCGGTTAAACATTCAACCAAAAGGCCAGTCTTAATTTTTTTGACAGATTTTGGCTCACCAGCCAAGCCAACAATTGCCTTTTGAATGGCAAAGGGTGAAAGTTTATTCAAGGCTCCGTCATCAGTGGAACTGATGACGAGAAACCTTGGCCAGTTTTGTGAAGAAATCACTTTGGATTTCTTCACACTAGTTTTCGATTTCATGGACTCCTCGTCGGAAGACAAGAAGTCCGAAATTTCGGTGTGGACCCTTTTAAGGGTCCCATCTGTATTTGGTATAATTTTTGGTTGATCCATATTAGATTTGAAAAGATGTTCATCAACCATGCCCCCACCCACCACCGGGTCCAACAAGGGGACATCCATGCCAGGGATACATGGTTGATATACATGGGCATTAAGAAAACAAAATCACCCAATTGACCCTAGCCACCGCACCCAAGAGCAACAAATACATATGGTATATAAAAAAATGTTTGCTCTTGACTAAATGTAAACAAAACAAAGATTGTGTGCTCTCGAGCTTGGCGTGACCAGCCGATTGATCAGGTCGGGCCTACCTGACCGCCCGTCTATTTGAACTCCGGGCCAAAGTGATGTATTGCCAGAAGTCATACCCGCAGGTATGCCCCAACTCAATCACCAGGATCCCATCATCCATTTTCACGGGTCGAACCTCACGGCAAACAAGGCGCCCCAAAAGGGGAGTTGTACTGTATTAGCCATTCTCAAGGAGAATGTTTCACCCCTGCACCACGGTGAGGTTACAGTACACGCAGGGGAGATGTTTTGAAAGCACCAAGACAAAGCCTAAGTCGCTGGTTGTGTATAGGATCTAGCATTTTCAAGTAAGACTTACGTGCTGACCCATACACAATGCACCCATAATCGGAGCATAACCTTTCGATCTGCTCCCCATTCAGTCTTGCCAATAACCTTTAAGATATTGAGAGCCTTTAAGCCCTTCTTTTTCACATACTGTAAATGAGGAACAAAAGATGGCCTCCTGTCAAAAATAACCCCCAGAAATTTGGTCTCCTCCACAACTGGAATTGGAGTTTTGTCCAGAAACAGCTGAGGATCTAAATGGTGACCTCTTTTCTGGCAGATATGCATACAGACGGTTTTTGACTTTGAGAATCGAAAGCCATTGTCAGTTGCCCATTGTTGAAGTTTATTCAAACAAAGCTGCAACTGACGTTCAATGATACTCATACTGGACGATCTGTAGCAAATCTGAAAATCGTCGACATATAACGAGCTATCAACGCCAGGTTTTAAACACTGGGTGATGCTGTTAATTTTCATGGAAAATAAAGTTACAGACAGGATGCTACCTTGAGGCACACCCATCTCTTGGGAGTGAGAATCGGATAACGTAGATCCCACTCGTACCTTGAAAGACCTATTCTGTAAGAAATTTGAGATAACGTCAGGCATACGGCCTCTTAAGCCCATGCCATGGAGGGCCTCTTAAGCCCATGCCATGGAGGTCTTTCAAAATCCCATACTTCCACGTGGTATCATAAGCTTTCTCGAGGTCAAAAAAGACCGATACCAAATGCTGGTTATGGATAAAAGCATCCCGACAAAACGTTTCGAATCTAACAAGATGATCAACCGTGCTACGTCTAGTCCTGAACCCACATTGCATGTTAGTAAGCAATTTGTGGGACTCAAGATACCAGACAAGTCTACGGCTGATCATTCTTTCCATGGTTTTACAAATGCAACCTGTCAAAGCAATAGGGCGATAACTGGTAGGATTTGTTGGATCACCTAAAGAAGGCATGTTATACATGATACACAAAATATATGAATAATAAATAATAAAATTGTATGTATTTTCCACAAATTGCTACTCACTGTCTCGGAAGTTAATCCGACTTTAAAAGCAAAACATAACCCAAGAATCGAAAACTAAGAAGAACCTCAAGTGTTCTGAAACACTTCTTTTAAAGGGACATTCCTGAGTTTGCTGCATTGTAAGATGTTTCCGACTAATAAAATATGTCTACGATTAAACTTGCATATTAAATCAGTGTCTGTATTAAATCAGTGTCTGTATATTCAATGTGTTTCTGGTTGTCTTAATATTTGTAAGACGCCCAAACTGGATTTTGTCTGCAAATAATTTCGTACGTACGAAAAAACTATATTTTAGGAAATAAGATGAAATTTAACCTAGTACAAATATTCGAACGACCAGAAACACGTTTAATATCCAGCCACTAATGTTTTTACGCAGAAAAATATATTTGATATGTAATTACAATCGTTAAAATGTCTCTGTTAGTCGATAACATCTTAAAAATTGCAGCAAACTCAGGAATGTCCCTTTAATAGATCGTGTAGGGGTGCCGACCGTCGGGACCCCAACGCTACGCATGTCAAGAAGGCCTATGACGTACAAAGCCAAGTTGGAGACCGCCAACAAATATGTAATACATTGTTGCTTGATAGGCTTCCCCCGAGCATCTGAGCTATAAATACCCTTTGTTATTATTATTATTTACAAACAGGTGATTAATTTCAAGCTCCCCTATCAAAATAGTATCTGATGGAAATACTGTAGCACAAGCCACATAATTCCCATCCTGTGATCCATCTGTATAAACAGGAATGTAATCACGGTACCTGTGAATATCCATGAACAATAGGGCTAACCGGTCGCTCTCTCGCCAGATGGCGCGCATATACCATCAGTCCTAGCCTTCTTTCCGGTTTCGCTGTTTCCCCGCATGGTTAGTGTGAGATGTGAAAATCGTTCGTTCTTTTATTGATTTTAAAATTATAAAAAGTTATAATTATCGGTCAGCACAATGTCGGATTACGGAAAATGGACCGTACTGAGATTAAAAAATGAGCTCAGTCAGAGAGGTGCAACGGTGAAGGGTAGAAAAGAAGATTTAGTACACCGGTGAGTTGACGAAAAAATATTATTATCGGTATTACTATGCATAATTATTTTAGATAATTAGTTTATGAAATATGGTACAGTTAATCCCTAGTAACGGTCACAGCAGTATTTATACTGTATTATAGTCTGTTCCTGCACACAGTAAGAATTCGGCAGTGATCATGTCGAACCCTTACCTCCAATTTGTACAATATTCATATCGCCATGTAATACGATTACGTCAGTATCTTGTTTTCGTCACCTTCCATCTAAGTTTGTAGGTCACCATTCGTTTTAAATGATTCATTCTGTATGATGACAACAATAAATGTACTTGAATTTTTGGTGTATATTTCATGCCTATGGGATTAAAGCTAATGTTTATTTCTAGAAATTTTGAGTGCAGGCAATGACAACAGACTAAAGGCAGCAGGATTTTTTCGGGGTGGGGGGGAGAGGGGGTGGAGTGGTGTTTAGCATACTCACTCATATTCCGGAGTTATCCTGATTCATATTTCCTTTTATCCTTATATATATAAAAACTAAATTGTTTATACCAACAAATTATTTACAGGTAAAAGGACTAAATTAATTTAAATTCCCAGTACTGTCACATTACTTACTGTATTTAGTAAGTTTATGGTTAAATACATTTTTTTAAATCATAATTTTCTATCCTTGCAAAATTTATGTGCGCAATATATTTAGCATGCTTTTAATTTATGATTGTGTAATTTGTTTCAGGTTGGAGGCATATGATAGAAATAAGAGCCAGTTTTTCCAGATTGGCCATCTTCCGGTTTTCGACAGCTACTACCTGACCACAGAGATGTAATTCCTAAATTATCAGGACAGATCGAGGTGTATCTCAATCACAGAGCGGCACTGGATAAAAGGTGTACATCTGATTTCAAAGCTCTGGCAAAGGGGAAGTTGCTATTCGAGTCCCAGCGAATAGATGCCTGCAGCATTCTTTTGGCTGAGGAAGATGTTTACTTCACTGGCATTGTGAGGGCAGCTATGAAGAAAAAGGTTATTATGTTTAAATAAACCCCTTTTTTATAAGGTCATAAAAAAAATGAGTTTCTGCGCGTAAACCGACTCTACTTAGAAAAAAGGGCTGGTTAGGTGGAAATAGTATACACACACACATGTAACATTTTATTTGGATCCGTGGGGGTGTCCATAAAAAAATTAATACTTTTTCCCCCCCAGCATTAACTACCATATATTTTATCCAATGAGAATTGATTTAAAGAATGTGCATTGATAACTTTTTACATATAGTTTACAACAAATTAAATGTTTAGTAATCCTTTCCTTTTTTTATTAATTTCCATGCTTAGATTAACATAATGTAACCAGACCAACTGCCGTTCTTCAATATCCGTTTGTTGTTTGGGCAGTGTTTCTGCCAGAATTTTTTTTTGGGGTATGGCACAGTGGAATTGAATGCAACCACAGTCAACAGGGAGTTGTGAAGATATTACATATTTTCCATGTTTACTGAGCATTGATAATATTCAATAAGTGATTCCTTTTCAGTACTATCTAAAGACATTTTTAAGGGGAACTAAAATTCTTGAAGTAGTCTCAAGGGAGTGATGGCTCAACACAATGTGTGTGAGAGCATTGTTAACTCTTTTGAATATAATTTTATAACTGATAAACACCACATCTTCTTCATTTCTCAGGTGTCTTACAACTTCAAGTTGCGATTACATTTCCAGAATGGTGAAGTGATGAACTCGGACTGTGAATGTTCGGCTGGTAAAGGACCTCACGGCACATGCAAACACATCGCCTGTGTGCTGCTGATGCTGGAATCATTTGTTGCGGGCTCCGACGCCCCAACTGTGAACAAAACATGCACCGAAAACTTGCAGACTTTTCACAAACCATCACATTTATATGACGGTAAACTTTTTTTTTTTTTAATTAAACATTTCTTCCATTTTACTCGGTGTTTCCCCTAGGGCCCGCTCCAACCCCGTGAATTTCTCTGACGGGACCGTAAAAACCATAACCCCGGAAAAAATAGGACTCCTTCCTGTGATCAATCCGCCAAAAAAAATTCAAAATTTATCGAATGTTTAGTTCCAGTGACAAAAAATGGTGGGGGGGGGGGGGGGGGGGGGGGGGGGGGGAATGTGTCGAGTTCGACAATTTCAAAATAGCGCCCAATTTCCGTGATATGAAAAGATTTCACATTGGTAATTTCCGTAAGTTGTTATCAGGGCAAATTCGATTGCAGTTCCGCAACTTTGTGATCCTTTACCACACGTCTGACTCGTTTGTCATTAAAAACAAATCTTCCATTTCCTTTTTTAAAATGGTGGGTATAATATTATTGTTTTGATAATGATGAAACCTACATTAGTATATGTACATGCTATGCACACACACACCCCTCCCTACATATATAATTTGTTGTTTACTTTATTAGGTTCACCAGTGAAATCTGAAAATCTTCCAAGCAAGAGAAAACTACCGATGTCTGATCCAAGACCTGTGGAGTTTTGAGATCAACCAGGTTTCGAGGACCGTGCCCGCAATTTTATCATCAATTACTGTTCAAACACAAACCAAGACCTTACGATGAAGTATCTGTATGAGAAAGCTGACATACAGACGGCTGCAAATGACCATCACTATCTTGCACTGCCACTCACTGAATACTGGGTCGATAAATCTTTGCATGTAAGTTAGTCATATACTAATTTGAAATGATACTCTCAACAGCAGTAAATATAACAATGCATCAATTATTGACATTTCTTTTATTATTTTAATTAGTTAGTTTAGATGATCCAACGACTTGTCTGTGATTCATCATATTCTTTAAATTTCTTCACGTTTGAAAATAATTTGACATCAGGTCAAGCAACAAAAATCAAACAAGCTATTAAAAGGAAAGGTAAACATCCGTACCCGTTATCCCACCATGTACCTTTTGATACAAGACATACATAGTGTTTTCCCTAGCTTGTTTTAGCATGGTGCAGCACCATGCCTTAATAGTCTAGCACCATCTTGTCTTAACCAGCACCATGCTGCCCTGAGATTAAACAAGCCTTTTTCAATAATTAATTCTAAAATTGCCTTGATGAAACACTCAAAAAATGTATTATTAATTAATAAAAAGATCTGTTATATATTTTGCCATTCATTTATTAAAGCAAAATGTTTTGTCTAACATGCCTTGCCAAATTTCTAAGGAAAACACAAATACACACGACATTATCTACAAATAATAAAACATTGACATATTTTTTAATTTGTACATGTGTACACCTATTTATATCTAAATTAGCAATACACCTGACATAAATAAACATTAATACAGATTTATTCTATTTACAGGTCACTGAGGAATCCGCTCGCATTTTGGAAATCAATACCAGAGGACAGGCACAGTGTCGACTTTGGCACAGTGAAAGAAAATGGAGAATCACTGCATCTCGATTTGGTGAAATCTGCAATGCTACAGAGAGGAGGAATAGACAAAAACTTTGTGAATCCATTGTTTTTCCTACTTCCTTGTCGACACCACCAATTATACATGGCAAACAATATGAATCTGTAGCGATAATTTTTTTGGAGTCTTTTCAATGGTGTAAATGTCAACAAATGTGGGCTGTATGTGATACCAAACCTTCCCTTTCTAGGTGCTTCACCTGATGGCATTGTGGGTAGTACATCTATTGTAGAGGTTAAATGTCCATATACAGGGAGAAATTCTACCATCATTCCAGGGAAGATGTTCCCCTTTTTGGAGTATACATTGGACGGTGCCATAACATTGAAGAAAACCAGCAACTATTTCAGTCGGGTTCAAGGGCAGATGTATTTATCTCAAACAGATCTATGCTATTTTGTGGTGTATACACATCAAGACCTGCTGGTTGTACCAATCTGCCTGGACAAAGACCTATTTCTTGAGCCAATGCTTCCCAAACTGGAAGTATTTTACAAGAAATATTTGAGGCCTTACATTGCAGGAATCTTTTAAATGAAAAATGTCTGGGTCAGCAACCTTTGAAAACGTTATACTAATTTCATTAAAACATTGCAATAGTCTTAATAGATGAAATTGCAATAGAAATTTAATCTCACCATATCAACGGTTTTTTGTTTTTTTTCAACATTCATGTACATGTAAAAATAAGCAATACAAATACAGGACAGTATAATGGCATTAAAACCTTTAGATCAAAGTATTAATTTGTAAACTGATCCATACTAGATTATTACAAGATACCTTATGTCCACTATAAATATAATATTACCACTTAAATTGAAATTATGCAAGTAATCCCACAATGCAATTTCTAAAGTTGTTAATGCTGAAACAGATGAACACGATTCTTTCCCCATGACAACTTTAGTATGTGGCAAGTCTCTTTTTAAAATTTTGAAAGTTTTGCCAAGGCCGATCACACGTTCTATGTGGATTCGCTTTGATGCAATTCTTCTGTCGTGAACTACTTCCACAGGTTCCAGCTGCGATTTCCCTTTTAGCATGGTAGGTGTATTTACAAAGACATCTTTTGCTGCGAATAAGTCTTGAACCATGATTCCACGATCTGCCATTATACTATCCTTTTTATCAAAAAACTGATCAGTGTTTGTACATAATTCACTTCGCTCAATAATTTGACGGTCACTTGCTGCACCTCCATAGCTACTGCTGACATACGAAATTAAACCACGTGGTGTACAACCATCATGGTTTTCAGTGTGTTCTTGTTTTTGTATGTAGAAAAGGTTACTCTGTGCCTGAACATTGGATGGGGTATTTCCGTGGCATCCAGTATCACTCGAGTTGACGGAAACTGTTTCTTAAAATCCTCTGGCATTGTATCCTCTGTAACCTTCTTTGACGGCCATGTTTTAATTTCTTTTAGCTGAAAGTATAGAAAGTTCACCCAAGTGTTGACAATCTGGGTAACAACTGACTGGCTTACACCAAACAAAATGGACAGCTCAATATCATCTTTAGCCTGTCTCAATTTCATCAGTGTTAAGAAAAGCTGATCTTTTGGTGATAGCATACTGCACTTATAATCCATGTAGTCAACAACTGGACCAAGAATATTGAAAAATAGCATAAAATGTTCATAGTTGTCGAAGCTTGTATAATACTGAACAGCCTGTGGATGGAACATGTATTTTTCAATCGAAAAGTTATCGGACATCAAATTACACTGAATGGCACTTTCTTCAAAAGTACAAGTTATTTTCTCACTTTCCTCTGCTACTTTGGGGGGTTCAGTGTTTACAACAATTTCTTCATTGCCAATGTTATTCAAATTAATATGAATCATATTAAATGTAAATATTAAAGTTAAAACATATTATTGAATCATATTGTAAGAGTCGAATTTCTGGAGGTAAAATTTACGGTTATATGGGCATGGTTCCGGGTCGTTTCGTCCTTATTCCCGTTCGCCTCGGGTCATTTCGCCCCTCTGTCGGATCGTTTTTGCCCCCCCCCCCCCCCCCCCCCACCATGAGTCATTTCGCCCGTATTTGCCCCAATTGTAGTCCACTCACCATAATTATAGTCCGTTCCAGCCAAAAATAAAAAAGGTATATTTTTTTGTAAATTTTCTAAACTTAAAAAAACCAAAGTGCTTTGAAAACAACAAAAATATACTATTTCTATGTGCTGTAATAAGAAAAAACAAACAAATTTACACACACACACAAATGTCATTTTAAGTGATGTCAAACAGAAATTATTTACCAAAAATATGTCCGGGTATGAGCCCATGTTTGGTACATATTATGTTTCTGTTTTATATGTTATGCCACATTAAAAGAACCCATCTACTATCACTCCTATCAGATTATTTTCCAGTTCCATCTATAGTGTGTTTAGATGATTTTTATTTATTTTTTAATATAATTTTTTATATACAAATATTGAAAAAACCCCAGTATAAAATGACGAAACTGAAGAAAAAACACCACCTTTTGTCAAATACAACAACAACCAAAAATAAACCAGGTGAATGAAATGTTTGTGTACGAAGCCTAAACGATGGTCCACGAACACCTGTCGTCGACCTTAGTAACCGGTTTTCCCCATAACGTTAACTGCGCAATAGGCATAGACAAACAAAATTGTACATATTAATATTGAGATTTTTTGGTACTGGCCTATAGTGAATGGAGTGTTGCTTACGTAAATATACTATAAATATACCGTACTACTATAATAATTAATAATAATGTAATGGTAATGGGGGTTGACGAAAGTTGTAATACAGGTCGTGGGTGGATGCCACATAAATAGTATTTTTAATATTTATTCTGGAGGCGGACATCTTACATATGTATGTTGTAATAAATAACAAAATATTAAACATTAAAATTAAAATTGTACTAACCAAGGAAAGCAGAATTCTCCATCATGTAATCGTCCGCTTGAAAGTGCTTGTGGCACACGGCTCCCACAACTTTTTTGACGCCTGGTCAACTCGTTTGATTGCAACGCGCCACTTCAAACTTTCACCTGAGTTTCGAGGAAACCTGTGACCACCTGTCCTTGACGTACAACCGGGTACACAACAATACTGAGGCATAATTAATTGAACAATAGCTAACACACTCCACTGACTCTATACAAAACTAAATGGCAACAATACCGGATGTATGAATCAGAGGACTGATAGTACGCGCGCGCCACCTATAGGGAAGACAATTCGCAGGTTAACCTTATTGTTTATATACCACAGCATCTGTACGATCGTTCTTCAGATGAAACACAATTTCAGGTGGTAAAACAAAATATGAAGGAGTTTCCAAAGTGTCAGTTAAATCAATGTTGGAAAGCGACAAAAAACGCTGAATGCGAAGACCAAATGTACGAATAACATTCGGCCTTGCAGCAAACTTCATATATTTGTTGTAAACACCGCATCATGTGTAGGATGTTTTGGTAAAGATTTTTTCTTGTTGGCATTCTGCAGAGAAAGCTTTGCACGTCTAGCACCCAAACAAGGTTCGTGTGCATTAACGTACAAGCTCTACAGGGGATGTTCTAAATGCACCAAGACAAAGCGCAAGTCCCTGGTTATGAATAGGATCTAGCATCTGCAAGTAAGACTTGCGTGCCGACCCATACACATTGCATCCATAATCAAGTTTAGATCTCACAAGAGATTGACACAGACGGAGAATAACCTTGCGGTCTGCTTCCCATTCCGTATTACCAATAACTTTTAATATATTGAGTTTTAAAAGGCGCTCATCACGGATTTAGTGGGCTTTATTTCTCTAAATATAGATTATAAATGGAAATTACATTCATTTGGAATACCAAACCTAGTTATTGTATGATCCAAAACATTTTAATTGAACTACGATCTTGGGAATTCAATGACAAGCTTCTTTTTTAAAATTTGGAAGTCTTGTTGTGAAAAGTCATAAAAATACGGGAAAACAGACTCGTAGTGATGAGGCTGTATATATACAACCGTATAATATATTTTATAATTTTATATAAACGACCGTCGAGACTCGGCAAATGAGGGCCGGCTATATAATAAAATAATTTTTTAAAATATATTATTTCATGACGAAAATAACTGCAAATACGCTGAAATAAAATAATAAACAGTCGGAACATGAACTCACCATTAATACCATTTATTATTATTATTATTATAATTATCAGGCGCGTGTGCATGAAATTTAGCATGGAAGAGTCTAGACGGTTACAATGCTATAGTACTTGGTTCCAAAACGGATAACATGTTTTCCAGCGTCACAAATGTGGCATACGACCAGCCAGTCGTTTTAACGATGCACGTTAATCGTACATTTTTATAGACCCCCCCCCCCCCCCCCCCCCCCCCCCCCCGATAAAACACCACCCCATCAAGGTAGTAGTAGACATAATAATAATAATAATACAATAGTGTATTATTATTATTACATGTATTATAATGTTGGTAAAATCACGTCGCGGTGGGGCGGGGGAGGACGGTTGTTGCAGAAACATTACATAAATATACAGGGGGACCCGGGACTGGTCTCAGCGTTACTGGTATAAAAATATGTATTTTGAGTTTTATTGCGCCTTGCAATTTTGCGCTTTTGAAATATGACTAAATACAGCAAAATAACCATTTAGTCATATTTATTTGCGGTAAAATTAACTTTTTTAAAATGTTACGTAAGGAGCTTCAAAATTGCAATCAAGCCCTGTTGTTAGTTTGTGTACTGTCCGGAGTTAATTTCTCTTTCAGATAATCTACCTCAGCAGCAGATAATTTGTAATTTTTATTTATTATTTTTTTGTTTGTACTGTAGGGGCAATATTACGCTATGCATAGATTCATATATCCCGTCTCCCCTGTTCAGAAAACGCACTGTTCGTAGGCCTACATTACTTGGTATGTATTCCTCCTGTTCCAGATGGTTCAGTAATATGGATCAATCAAATACTTATTTATCGCCTATATACATTTTCGCTCTGAATATAGCCAGCCCTCGTTAGCGGAGGCTATATACACGGCCGTCGTATATATAGTCACATCGTATATCACAGTCTAGTTCAGAGTATTATTTTAAAATGTAACAATTCCTATCCCAAGTCAGCTGTTATGGCATATTTTGCATAAAATATAATTGACAAGGTGGAAAATGAAGATGATTGTGATGTTTAGGTTTTTTTTGCGTACGACTTAAAGATAATTTACCTATAAATGCAAAGGCCTAACCAGTCGGGATTGTCCATGTTTATCATGCTTCTGTTACTAAAATTAATGTATAAGCTTATTAGGGACGGTCCATAAATGTCAATGGTTTTCATAATCCTAACCCCCTCCCCTAATACTAACATAAAAACATTGATATAATGTGTACGAAACATTGACCTTCGATGGAACGATGTTTTACCTGAAAAGCAATCCGAACATGGCTTTTACCCCCTCCCCCACTTCCGAAAATGGCTTTTACCCCCTCCCCCACTTCCGAACATTGTTCGGATTGTGAAGCACATCGATATTTATGGACCGTCCCTTTATCATTCAGTACATGTTTTTATTAATTTTTAATAACATTTTCATTATTTTTTCTATTTACCCTACGTCGTAGACGATGGTAAAGCGTTCTCGTTACACGAGCTTGATAAATCGTTTTGACACTGCGGTTATTCTCTCTTTCGTGTCTCCAAGCTCTAAAGTACATGAAATTGGAGCACCCGTTAGTTGGAATGGTGATACGAAAGTGTGTCTTTTTATCAATTACCAATAAAGATGTTATATTTTGTTGGGTACCCACCCATGTTGGCATTAAGGGTAACGAAAAGGCAGATGTTGCTGCCAAGTCTGCTTTAAACTTGTCCCGTGTCCATGTTGGTGTCCCCTACACTGATTTTAAATTTAATATTAACCAATATATCTTTTCGACTTGGCAAGACAGTGCGGTTGCGAACAAGCTTCATTCTGTCAAGGCAGTCCTGGGAGAGTGGCAGTCATCCTACAGGCGATGCAGGAAGGATGAAGTAGTCTTGGGCCGTGCCCGCATCGGCCATACATAGCCTATTTGACGCATTCATTTATTTTAAAGGACCCTCCTCCTCAGTGTACACTGACTGTGCGTCACATTTTGGTGGAGTGTGATCATCTCAAGCCGACGAGAAATTATATATTTGGCAACAGAAATATCTTGGAATCTTTTAAATTCCATTCAGAATTAATTATAATTTTTTTTAAACACTTTGACTTCTATACAAAGTTTTAAAATATACTTACCTTGATTTTATGTATTGTATTATATTTTTCACCCACAGCTCCTTACACTGGTTTTACATAAATATATATAAATATTTTCATATACTTACCATTTGTGACACCCACTAGCCGATGTGTATTTTTGTGCTGGGGTGTCGTTAAATATTCATTCATTCTGACCGCTTCGAAGGGGTTGGAACGGGAGACGCACGCCGTGGAGTCCGCAGATCGCTGTGTCCAACTGCGGCGTCGTCTGTTCATACGTATCTGCGTCGACTGGCACTGGTTCGTCGGGTCCCGGGGATGGGGGCGGCGACGTAGATAGGACCTGGATATTGTTTTAATATGAAAGCAGTTGTCTTGTCTGCAAAGAAGCTGATCAGCTGGATTAGTGGCATAAAAAAGATGAGGAAAACAGTCGCAATAGTGCTGGCCAACATTACGAAGAACCATCTGTAATAACATTAATATTTTAACTTACAGTAGTAATCAAATGGCAACATTAATACAGATAACAACACTACTGATAAACAACAACATTAATACAGATAACAACATTAATAAAGAGAACAATATTTATACAGATAAAAATAACTAGTGATGGGAATTGGTTTGGACTCAGTTTACCGATCGACTTTCAATTATATAATCAGACTTTAGTGACTATGCGCTTATTTCCATTTTTACAGACGGATCACGGGATGGGAATTCTGTGGCTTGTGCTACAGTTTTTCCATCAGACGCAATAATTTCCATGAGATTGCCCGATTCAGCATCAATCTTTACTGCTGAAACCTGGGCAATCATTAAAGCCCTGGAACAGATTAAGGATTCATGTGCATCCAAATATATTATTTTTACAGACTCACTTTCGTGTCTCCAAGCTCTACAGTACATGGAATTGGAGCACACCTTAGTTGGAATGGTGATACGAAAGTGTTTTTTTTTATCAACTGCCAATAATTATTTTAAAGAAGGACCCTCCCCCTCAGTGTGAACATTGTCAGTGTACACTGACTGTGCGTCACATAGTCACATTTTGGTGGAGTGTGATCATCTCTAGCCGACGAGAAATGATATATTTGGCAACAGAAATGTTTTGGAATCTTTTAAATTCCGCCCAGAATTAATTGTAAAATTTTTAAAACACTTTGACTTCTATATAAAGTTTTAAAATGTACTTACCTTGATTTTATGTATTGTATTATACTTTTTACCCACAGCTCCTTTCACTGTGGTTTTACATGAATATATATAAATAATATTTCCATATACTTACCATTTGTGACACCCAATATCCGATATGTATTTTTGTGCTGGGGTGTCGTTAAACAAACATTCATTCATTCCAGGCAATTTAGCACTCTGTCAGGCGTGACCTACAGTTGTCATGGATGTCGTGAGTAGCTTTGTAGGAGATGTGAAACTCGCAACTAACATGTACATGTATATTTTGTATTAGATGGTATAATGGCTGCAACAGACGGTCCACTAAAATTTACAATGGAATACTTCATATAAAAAAACAGTGCAACAACTTGAACAACCTCTTTGCGACTCGTACCCGAGGTCAGTAAAACTCTGATGAATTACAAAACGTGACCTGTTGCTAGGCATTCACGCATGCGCAATTGGAATGTGAAATAGGTCTATTTAAAATTATTATGTGTATATTAAATATATCGATGTCTTGTGGACATTTCAGGTCTATTGTGACAGTCTATTTATAGCCGAAAGAATTGTATCATCTTAACGTTTCTTTTGTTCTGCGGTATAGTTTACACATCAAGAGGTAGCTTCTGATAGCGCCTTTAAAATGCACCCCATTTATGAGTTTGAAAATACATGTAGGTAAGAAATTGGATCTTTCTTCTTCTTTTTTCCATTTATGCTACTAAATGGACAGTGTGTTATTATTTACTCCCCTGCTATCTAGAGTTAGCAACGTAAATGCGTGGGCGTGTACTTACGCCCGTACTTGGCACAGGTCGCAGAAGTAGTTTCCTTCCTTGGCTGTGTCTGCTGGATCCACGGACGTTGTGACAAAAAAACTTACAAGCTTAATTAGGCTCACCAAGCCGATTAACTAGCCATGGGTCAATAATCATATCTCACATACAAAAAAAATTACTTCCACCCTTGCTAGACAGACGAGATGACGATGGGATGAATAAATAAATAAATAAACGAATCAGTGAATCAATGAAAGAATAAATGTTTACAAGATTTTATACTCCCATAATGGGCACTATTCCCCAAAGGCTTGGAGTATGGTAAACAAAACAAAAAGTACCAATCTGAATGCAACTAATTTCTTTCTTTTTTTAAAATAATATCACCCCCTTCCCTCCCCCATAACGTTTCGTAATGCAAAATATATAAAGAGACACACAGATAGAGAGAGCATTCCTACTTTTAATCCACATTGCAGTACTATTTATAGCAAATGGTTGTGCTTTGTGTATACGTCACCAGAAAGTAATAATTCCCTAAATGAGTATAAAGGCCCTCAGCCTGTAGGAAAAATAGCACTCTGTTATACAGTATGTTTTCAAAGGATACAATGTATCCCCCAACCCATAGGAAAAATAGCACTGTATTATACAGTATCTTTTCAAAGGATACACTATATGCTGCGGGTCGCAAATCTTGAGAAAACGCAGGAATGGTGACTGCAAACGTTGACACCATAAAGTATATGTAGATACTCCATGTAATTATCTGAAACTTCTCGATGGGTAAGCTCCATCCATTTTGTCTACGCCATACATATTGGACGCCTGCCTTTGTTGGCTCAGAGTCCACCATTTCTCACTAAAATGACCCCGAGTTTACAGTTCAATCAAGCACACAGAATATAACTGATCTAAATACCCCTCTAATGATTGCCGTGGGGCAGGTACTCCTCTAATGATTACCTTATGTAAAGTTCCCCTCTAATGATTGCCGTGGGGCAAGTACTCCTCTAATGATTACCTTATGTAAAGTTCCCCTCTAATGATTGCCGTGGGGCAGGTACTCCTCTAATGATTATCTTATGTAAAGTTCTCCTCTAATGATTGACGTAGGGCCGGTACTCCTCTAATGATTATCTTATGTAAAGTTCCCCTCTAATGATTGCCGTGGGGCAGGTACTCCTCTAATGATTACCTTATGTAAAGTTCCCCTCTAATGATTGCCGTAGGGCCGGTACTCCTCTAATGATTACCTTATGTAAAGTTCCCCATTAGGTAATAATAATTTTGCTTCAACTTTTTGTGTTGTGTTTTACTATATCAAAATCTATGCATTAATACAATTTCAGTTTTTAAAAAAAGTACAATTTAATGACATCTACATGTGATTGGATCTAACGGCCACTCATGTAGTATTTTCTATTTAGGAGTTAAAAAGACTCTGTTAGCCAGAAATGCTACAATAGTAGGAAAGTTAACACAGTTTAAATTTGAATGTCTGGTTCTGTTTAAAACAACAATGCAGAATGAGAAACAAATCTTACTTAATATTTGCGAAAACACCCGTTTCTAAGTCTTCTGGATCGACACGATTCAACGAAATAGATTATTAACACAGTAAATAAAAGCTGAATCAGTTACATAAACAAGCATTTAGAGGGTATTGCTAAAGCAGTATAGTGCTCTACCGGGCCCAACAAATGTTCTTATCTCCTAAATTCATGGGCCATAACTCTGTTGAGTCTTCGCTATGAGTACAACCAAGGTGTGCTATAGATCATTCTCCAGAAATGGTGCTAGGCCACATCAAGTTTAAAATAAAATGCATTAAAAGTTTTATTATAAGGCGATTAATCTGTTACTCTCCCAAAACGTTCCAAGCGACGTTTCTGGCAGACTGCTGTTAAAAATGGATAAATCACTCAATTTAATTAAAACTAGCTCCACAATTACATGTGGATCTAACACCAGCCAGTTGGAGCTCATGTCCACCAATCAAAACCTTACTTGCAGAATCCTGCCAGTGATTTAAAAATAATTTGAAAACATTCCGAATTATCCTGAGGGTATACATGTTTCGTGTGAATTACGAATGCCTTATTTAGACCAGTAGAACTAATTTTAATCGGATTGCTAACAACACTGCGTAGTCCCCAATGTCCAGGTAACATTTCGTCTGTAAATAATAATTTAAATATTGACCAATCACACTTCGCCTTTTATAACGTTATTTGGGAGCATACAAATTCTAAAAATATCGGGCGAGTCTATTTTGGTGGCCGCAGTACAGCGAACCATACCAATACGTACGGGGTGGGTTATCAGTCTTCAATTTTACATTAAAAATTATTTATTTATAAAATAAAATAAAATTAAATCAGTCTTCAGTTTTACATTACAAATTATTTATTTTATAAAATAAAACCTGTTTTAAGGCATTCGTAATTCACAGGGCAGCCATTTTCTTTTGTTTTCGAGAAGTCCGGTACTCTAGCTTGGAGCGAAGTAGCGTCAGCTCCTACCAACTCCTGTATGCACAGTGTAAACAAAAGCAGTAATGTACGACAAGGCGCTTCTCTTTGATCAACCTGACTTGTAAACAACATAAATGACGTGATTTAAGAATAGACCGCAATTATTTTTTGGTTCATGCAAGTATGAACTGAAAAAAAAACCCGATTTGCACACTGTATGATCCCGCATAGTCATACGAATGTGTGCACATGAGAGGAAAACCGCTGTCGCCACTTCATGGGTTACTCTTTTCGATTAGCAGCAAGGGGTCTTTTATATGCACCATCCCACAGACAGGATAGTACATACCATGGCCTTTGGTACACCAGTTGTGGAGCACTGGCTGGAACGAGAAATAGCCCAATGGGTCCACCGACGGGGATGGATCCTAGACCGACCGCGCATCAAGCGAACGTTTTACCACTGGACTACGTCCCATATAGCGGCTCGAAGTCCTTTTTCAGCTACTAACAGATGTCGAACGCTATATAACAGATAGCGGCAACTGCTCTAATGCTAAATGTAGTTACCACAGATAGCTAAGTGTAGTTGCTACAGATAGCACTGCTACTACAGACGCTGTTGTTCACTCACCGATTTTGAAATGCGAATGGAGGAGAGGCGTTAACATCGAGATGCATGTGATACCCAGCACTATTGTGATAACTGTAATTACAAGCCATACCCAGTCTGGGTCCTGGTCTCCGTTCACTGTAAGAATATGACAGTTATTAGAATACAATTAGTAGCCTGTGAACATATGATACCAGGGCCCGTGTTTATAAAACTTAAAGTCCAGACTTTAACGTAATGCTATTTGAATGGCGTTGCCATGATGTTAAAGTCTAGACTTTAAGGTTTATAAGCACGGGGCCTGGGCTTTGAACTTAAGAATGTTACCGATGGTAATTTTGAAAGGTTTTCACCATAAGCAAAATGCTCACCTGTGGCAATTTAAGTCTGCCTACAACAGTTTTAAATGATTATTTAAACTATGTAACGTATGTTCAGGGTTGTATTTGACCAGCTGCCCCCCCCCCTGAGAATTTATGCTTTTTTTTACAGTAATAGCATATAGCTGTCTTTATAGTATGTCTCTACTCCCCCGTCATGGATTTTAGTCAGGGTAAAACTCAATTTGCGACTGACCATTTGTGGACAACCAGCGTATATATAGGGTTTACTGTTACAACGTCACTGGCAATTTGCGACTGTAAAATAGGTATGTGAGTACAACTGTCGACATACGTGTTGGTAGAAAAAAAACCCACCAAATTTATTAAAACCGAAATTCTATTTGTATTTTAAATTAACAAAAGGAATTACAAAATGAGGAATAGTTTAATATTGCAAAAAATTACTATATTTCAGCATATGTCACCACCACCCTTACTGACACACTATTAAATGTGACGGGTAATGACGCATAATGGTAATGATATTTTATTGAATTTTACATAATAAAAAGCTATTATGAAATACTTACTCTGAAATAGTCTGTAAATTTATTCTCACTGACACACTATTTGAGCAAATATCTCAAAATTACTTCATACAAATGCATTTATTTCTTTAAAAATAGGGTTTGGTAATGACAGGCTAAAAAACATACTTATGACAATTAGGATGCCCAACTGACGAAAACATTATATTTTTGAGAAAAAACCCAAACATTGTCTTGCAGTGTTTCCAACATGCTATCTTGATAAATAGTGAATCTGTTATTGGATGTTATCCTTCTTTCTTAAATAATTACATATTTAGTGAGGTTGTAACTGTAAGGACAAGTATATTTGGGACATGTTTTTTGTCAAATGTAAAGATACAAAATAGTGGTTTTTAATAACAAATCCATTGCTTTTGACATTTGCATTACTTCATATATATGTAATTAACATAAAATCATTACTTTAGAAAAACAAATTAATAAAACTTTTATTGACCTTGAATTCGGATACAGAATTTCACACCCCATTTAAATTTTGTCTCTTTATTCCAATAGTTTAATTATGTTTTGGATGTTTAAAGAGTCTGATTAATAAACGATAGTTAATATAAATTATGATACAACAACAACAAATATTTTAATTATTTACATTTTTATCATTTTATACCAGTCAAAACTTGCGGATAGCATTTGTGCCTCCACTTGTAGAATGACTCATTCCCTAATACCCTGAAAACTAAACAGTCTCAAAATGAAACTGGTCATGCCTTATTTTGCATGCTATTAATTGGACATCATTCTCAAACACGACTCCAGAAAATTGTTTTGTTACGAAAACATGAAATCATTCACGCTTCTTTAATTTGAATGTGTTGTGTTATATTTTAAACTTGTTGAAATTTGCCTTCTTGCCCTGCATTCTAACCGTAAGCCAAATTGCCTCGCCTTCTAGTATAATGACTGCCAAATTCGAGACCTGTGGACACTACAATTGGTTTTCTTTCAAGAACTTTAGTGTTTTATGTTGAGATACTATGGAAACATAAGACGACCAATGGCAGAAGAACTAACCTGGATATTTTTTTAATATGTACCCAGTTTTTTTAATCAGTCAAGACGCTGATTAACTGGGCTATTGTCATTACTAAGATAAGAAATACAGTGATCACAGTGCTGGCCAACATCACGAAGAATCATCTGTAAGAACATTAATATTATAACTTACAGTATTAATCAAAATGGCAACATTAATACAGATAACAACACTATTGATAAACAACATTAATATAGATAACAACATTAATAAAGAGAATATTTATACAGGTAACATTAATACAGATAAAAATAACTAGTCATGGCAATTTGTTTGGAATTTCGCAATCGATAATGGCTTGTAATCAGTTCACCGATCGACTTTCAATTATATAATCGGTTTGAATATATATAGGATCTTGGGAAGGATCAGACTTTTTAGTGACTATGCGCTTATTTTCATTTTCACTGTATGAAATGTTTAATATATCCATGTTTTAAACACTTACATTACCAGGTCAGAGATTTTTTGCATGAAAATACATATTTGGCAAACAGTAAAGAAGCTTAATTGTAGACAGTTCAAATATAGCATATGAACTTATTTTGAAGTGTTCTGGGGTTATTTTTTGACAGGAGGCTATCTTTTGTTCCTCATTTACAGTATGTGAAATAGAAGGGCCCTCAATATCTTAAAGGTTATTGGCAAGACTGAATGGGGAGCAGATCGAAAGGTTATGCTCCGACTTTACAGATCTTTAGTTCGGTCTAAACTTGATTATGGGTGCATTGTGTATGGGTCAGCACGTAAGTCTTACTTGCAAATGCTAGATCCTATACACAACCAGGGACTTGGGCTTTGTCTTGGTGCTTTCATAACATCTCCTGTGGAGAGCTTGTATGTCGATGCACACGAACCTAGTTTGGGTGCTAGACGTGCAAACCTTTCTCTGCAGTATGCTACAAAGATTAAATTAATGCCAAAACATCCGGCACATAATGCGGTGTTTGATAACAAATATATGAAGTTATTTGATGCGATTCGAACATTTGGTCTTCGCATTAAGCAGTTTTTATCAGTTTCCAACATTGATTTAACAGACATTTTGGAAACGCCTTCATATTTTATTTTGCCACCTTGGTATATCAAAAATTGTATTCGATCTTGTGCATCTAAAAAAAGATCGCACAGATGCAGTTATTTATAAACAACATTTCATGGAAATCCAAGAGAGGTACTGTGATTACATTCCTGTTTACACAGACGGATCACGGGATGGGAATTATGTGGCTTGTGCTACAGTTTTTCCATCAGACGAAATAATTCCCATGAGATTGCCCGATTCAGCATCAATCTTTACTGCTGAAATTTGGGCAATCATTAAAGCCCTGGAACAGATTAAAGATTCATGTGCATCCAAGTATATTATTTTTACAGACTCACTTTCGTGTCTCCAAGCTCTACAGTACATGAAATTGGAGCATACCGTAGTTGGGATGGTGATACGAAAGTATGTCTTTTTATCAATTGCCAATAAAGATGTTATATTTTGTTGGGTACCCAGCCATGTTGGCATTAGGGGTAACGAAAAGGCAGATGTTGCTGCCAAATCTGCTTTGAACTTGCCCCGTGTCCATGTTGGTGTCCCCTACAGTGATTTTAAATTTCATATTAACCAATATATCTTTTCGACTTGGCAAGACGATTGGGACGGTGCGGTTGCGAACAAGCTTCATTCTATCAAGGCAGTCATCCTACAGGCGATGCAGGAAGGATGAAGTAGTCTGGGGTCGTGCCCGCATCGGCCATACATATTTGACGCATTCATTTATTTTAAAGAAGGACCCTCCCCTTCAGTGTGAACATTGTCAAGCTGACGAGAAATGATATATTTGGCAACAGAAATGTTTTGGAATCTTTTAAATTCCATCCAGAATTGGTTGTTAAGTTTTTGCAATACTTTGACTTCTATACAAAGTTTTAAAATGTACTTATCTTGATTTTATGTATTGTATTATACTTTTCACCCACAGCTCCTTACACTGTGGTTTTACATAAATATATATAAATAGTATTTTCATATACTTACCATTTGTGACACCAATAGCCGATGTGTATTTTTGTGCTGGGGTGTCGTTAAACAAACATTCAATCATTCATTCTCATGCCAGGGATACATGATTGATATACTTGGGCAATAAACAAAATTAAATCACCCAATTGACCCTAGCGACCGCCCCAAGAGCAACAAATACAAACAGTATATAAACAATGTTTGTTATTGACAAAATGAATAAAACAAAGGTTGTTTGCTCTAGAGCTTGACATGACCAGCTAATTGATCATGTCGGGCCTCCCTGACGGTGACCACCCCCGTCCATATGAACTCCGGGCCAAAGTGGTGTATTGCCAGAAGTCATATTCGCAGGTATACCCCAACTCACTTACCAGGATCCCATCATCCACCTTCACGGGTTTCACTTCACAGCAAACAAAGTGACCCCAAAGGGGAGGTGTACTGTATTAGCCATTGTCAAGGAGATTGTTTCACACCTACACCACGGTGAGGTTACAGTACGCGCAGTGGGTTTAAACAACGAGTTGTGAGATAAATTGTATCTCACGGACACGAATGTATTATTCTATTTCTTGCATATCCTAAAAAACCCATGTTTTAAGCAAATTTTAACATTTTTATCGACTAAAAGATATGTTCAACCCTTTGCACTTATAGTTGCCTTACGCGTCACAGACACGTTTTATTGGATGTATGGCATTGATGACCTGGTCATCACCTAGGAGCAGTGTATGTCTTGAAATTGTTAACACACATACATGTGTAAACAACTATGTGTTATCAAAAATAACACATGATGTTCTCACTAACGTGTGTGTAAGAAACGATTATTAATACAATGTACGTCTGTCTGTCTGTCTTTTACTTTGTCCACCTTTAACCCCACAACCGAACGAAGGCCCAAGGGGACATACTACCCAACCCTAGTGCACAGGGCACATTACGGCAATATGTTTCTTAGTAAAAACCACACTTACTACGTCCCTCCGGACTATGTCCAACCCCAACTATGAAATTTAACCCCCCACCCCAGCCGAAAAGATAATCAATATACAACATGCACCTCCAGTTATTGGCATCTTCCGCCGCCTATGCTAATGATCACTTACATCCCTATTACCCGTTTTTGTGGAGCTGTGTTTTCAGTTTGCTATGAGCTGGCCTGTTATCCAATACGCAGTGAATAAACATTGATTTTTTTTTTTTTTTGATTTTTTTTCTTCACATGACGGCCATACAAACCTTTCAGTCATATATCGTGTTTATTTGACGCAGCACTCTGCATTTACCGCCTGAACAGCGGGTGGGTTGTCTGAAGTGATTTGTAAATAGTTACAGTGAGATCTATTTTTAACTCTGGGCTATACCAGCTGCCGTCTGCTGGCCTATGTCGTTTACAAAGGTGTAAAGGCTGACATTTTGTGGTGAAATAACCAGCTGCGTGATTCGGCCCGATGGAGACAGATGGTCCGCGAATTGTGGCTGGTGTGACAGTGCGTTTTTTTTACGTCGCCCAGGGAGGAAATGAGATAGGACAACGACCAGTTCCTGTGATGTGTAGCTGTAGGATAAATAACATCAGGTGGGTAACTGTTTCTAAAATTTCAGTTCATGTTGAAGGCCTAGCTTTTAAATAAGGATTTCGTTAAGACAGGGTGGAGTTCAATGGTAGGGCGCAAATAACACAAACACACACACACACACACACACACACACACACACAGAGAGAGAGAGAGAGAGAGAAACACTCGCACATGCATTACACACAGAGGAGGACCACGTACATTAAACAAGTCATCCATGCAAGACATAAATATGTGCACTAAATTATTTGAAAAAAAAGTCTATATATGGAACAAAAGGTTTTCAGCGACTATAACCGCCACACCCGACTCCTCACCACTACTACTGTGTGAGTTATGTGATAAAACAGGGTCTAGAGGTGTTGTAATTCTGTTATATTATTATTTATGTTATGTATTCAGCTGATGAGTTGTAAAACTCAAGACAAATAAAGAACTTGAACATACAACTCCGGACGTACACTGGTCTACTAAACACTGGTCTACTAAAAACATGAGACTTCGTCCACGCCTCCAGCCATTGCACCACGACTGGTATATCAAAGGTCGTGGTATGTACTATCCTGTCTATGGGATGGTGCATATAAAAGATCCCTTGCTGCTAATCGGAAAGAGTAGCCCATGAAATGGCGACAGCGGGTTTCCTCTCTCGATATCTGTGTGGTCCTTAACCATATGTCTGACGCCATATAACCGTAAATAGAATGTGTTTGAGTGCGTCGTTAAATAAAACATTCTTTCTTTCTTTCTTTCTATCTTTCTTTCGTCCACGCCTCCCATAAACATTCTTTTTAACCGGGTCTCTTACAGCGGACTTGTATAGAAATTGATTCATGTTGACGTACAGTCTTACCGTATCCATGCTAAATACCAAGTGATATTGACACGGGTCATTTATCGTATTGATTGTACACTTCAGCACACTTTCTCTATTAACTTCCAGATAGAGCCGATATGTCTACTACGCGAAGAATTATTCAAATGTTATATGACGCCGTTGCTTATTCAATATCTCGAATTTCCATTGAATATTCATTATTTTATTCGTGAGTACTATATAGTTTGTGTTCATTTCATTTCAACTTTTCGTGCTTATATCCAATTAAGGTTCATGCATGCTGTCCTGGGCACACACCGCAGCTAACTGGGTTGGCTGTCCAGGGCAGTCGGTTAGTGAGAGAGAAGCGGGTGTAGTGTTCTGACACCTACCCATCGAGTCGTTAAAACTCGCTCTGGGTGGGAGTCGTTAACGGGTTGCGAACCCTGTACCTAGCAGCCGTATGTCCAGTGGCTTAACCATGACACCACCGAGGCCATTGCTTATCCTTAAACTGACTAAAGTAAAGCTCTAAACTTTATAGCATGTATATTATGTATAATTTTATTTTCTACTAATGATTTGTATTTCTTACGTCTACCTGAAATTAGTGATGTGCCAATTTATTGGTTTCAATCAATGTGACGTGATTATACAAAATCCGTAATCTATTGTGTGGGAATATGTCAACTGTAATTGTTTCCCCACTTTAAATGATAGATTCGATACAAATATGTGGATGGTTGTGTTTGTTGTCATGTGTACATACAAATAAAAAATATATATTAAAAGGACATTCCTGCGTTTGTTGCATTGTAAGATGTTTCCGACTAATAAAATATTTCTACGATTAAACTTACATATTAAATATATTTTCTGGTTTAGAATATCAGTGTCTGTATATTCAATGTGTTTCTGGTCGTCTTAATATTTGTAAGAAGCCCAAACTGGATTCTGTCTTCAAATAATTTCGTACGTATGAAACAATTATATTTTTGGAAATAAAATTTAACGGAGTACAAATATTAGAACGATCAGAAATACGTTTAATATACAGCCACTAATATTTTATGCAGAAAAAAATATATATTTCATATGTAATTACAATCATTAAAAAGTCTTTGTTAGTCGATAACATCTTAAAAAGTGCAGCAAACTCAGGAATGTTCCTTTAAATAGTTGTTACATGTAAACTTAGCGATTTGTAGGGTCTATTTCTGTGTTTGGTTGTTGATTTTGTTTCTTTATTTTAGCTTTTTAAAGACGAACTTGGGTTGCCCTTTTCACGAGTTGGTTATTGTACCCTTTGTTCCTTAGTACCCCCACCAAATAATTTCCTGGATCCGTCCCTGCTAGTGGTCTTTAAACTATTCATTCATTAATTCATTCCAACACTGAATAGCGATCTTATCCTGCTGTTTGGAAAGTTTCAAGTAACAATAACTCCATAAGTCCTATTTCTTATGGTCATATTCTTTAAACCGATTGTATAATCCAAAGTTGATCGTTTGGTGCAAACTGATTATAATCGATGATGTAATTCCAAAGTTGATCGTTTGGTTAAACTGATTATAATCTATGATGTAATTCCAACCGATTCCTAATACTACGTAAACCTGTTATTCACATGAGTACGAACAAAGCATTAGTGATCGCGAAATGAATTATTCCACAACACTACACTCATATCATTCAATCTGTTTACAATTTTCATTCCAGGGTCAATGTGAACATTGTCAGTGTACACTGACTGTGCGCCACATTTTGGTGGAGTGTGATCATCTCTAGCCGACGAGAAATGATATATTTGGCAACAGAAATGTTTTGGAATCTTTTAAATTCCATCCAGAATTAATTGTAAAGTTTTTAAAACACTTTGACTTCTATACAAAGTTTTAAAATGTACTTACCTCGATTTTATGTCTTGTATTATACTTTTCACCCACAACTCCTTACACTGGTTTTACATAAATTTATATAAATAATATTTGCATATACTTACCAGTTGTGACACCCAATAGCCGATGTGTATTTTTGTGCTGGGGTGTCGTTAAACATTCATTCATTCATTCTTTCATTCATTCCAGGGTCTGCGTTTGATAATAAAAACTATCATCAGCTATGGACGACTTCGCGGCCAAGATAGAGAATGAGCTTGCCAACTGTAGTATCTGCCTCGACGTGTACAAGGAGCCGAAGACTCTGCCATGTCTGCACAGTTTCTGTCAGAGATGTTTGGCAGCTCACATCCTGTCGAGTCAAGCCAGATTTGGTTCCAAGAAAAAAGGGGGATTTCTATGTCCCATTTGTATGGAGTTCGTTAAAGTTGGTAACAAGACGATGCCTCTTAACCAGTGGGTAACTCAGTTCAAAACAAATTTTTACATACAAAGTCTGATAGAGGCTTTAAAGTGTAGAAACCCAGTACCAGACGAAAATTCGGAAACGCATGCTGGTAGTGAGACTGACAGTGTAGATGGTGAAATGATGGCCTCTGGTGGATCCATCCAGTATACGGGTCCTCAGTTTAGTCCAACAGAACTGACATTCACAGATATAGATTTTCCATCTCAAGCAGACGGCAATGCACCCAACCCAAGAGCTGACCCAGCAGAGTCTATGCCGAACAACAACTCCAGCCAGGAAACGAGGGTGTCGTCTGCCAGTAATTTCAGATATCATCTCTCCACGCACATCTCCACTTGGAAGTCAGATGAAGATTTCCCGCCCATGCTTGAAGACATCTGTCTGCTCAATGACGGCGACTGTATCATCGTCAGCGACAACTTCCACTGTTGTGTCAAGGCTTACTGGTCTTGGCAGCCCGATCGCGGTCAGTACAAAACCAAGGACAAACTCAGCGTTGGGGGATCGCCATCCTGCATCTCAAAACTGAATGAGACGATGGTTATAGTCAGCGTGAAGGGTTCGCTGTGGAAACACGAAATCGACGTGCTTCAGGTTATACCGAAACTGAAGTTCAGACAGAAGCTGCAGACGTCTCGCCTATACAAGGGACTGGCCTCCGTGTCCGACAACCTAATTGTGGCCAGCTGTTGCGACAAAGCAAATATCGGACAGATTCATATTTTGGATATAAGTCTTCCGTCGTCTGTGGTCGTTTTGAAAGAAGTCACGCTGTCCGGAGACAGCCACCCAGGTTACATGTCTTTCTCCAGTGTGACAACTCAGATCCTTATATCAGACAGTGGAAAATGCGCAGTCCGCTGCATTCACCTTCGTTCTGGAAGAGAGTTTAATTACAAACCAGAAGGTCCACACGCATTTTCCTCACCCCAAGGCATAAGTCTTGGTTCAACGGGTGAACTGTACATTGTTGACTTTGCGCATGGCAGGAAGTGTATTTTTCGCGTAACGCTGGACGAGCCACGATCGTGTCACATGATCTTACAGGAAAGCGATGGTCTGCGATGCCCAGTTTCTGTGGCTGTCAGTAGTGACAAGACGCTGTACGTAGCCGAACAAGGAGGGGACATTAAAATCTTCAAGTTGAGAACTTAAAGAAAGAAATATTAAAACATATGACAATACTATAAAACCTGTATCCAATATGTTTCGCCTGTTGGAGATAAATCATTACTGTAACTTGTTTGCCTGCTGTTGATAATTTCGAATTGGGGGGTGGGGTGGGGACATGGCAATACGCATAATTGATTAACATTAGTCATTTTGCGTCAAAAGGGAACCGATGGAGTGGCATATAATGAATAACGCATTGGGGATTGGCGTATGTAGGTGGGGATTAAAATAGGTATTTAATAGCCAACATTAATCTGTTTTAAGAAAAATGGAAACCTAATATGAAAATGCATCCAACGCAACCAACGCACACGGCTCTACCCATAGAGTAGAATTCCTAATATATACAATTCGTGATAAGAATAACACCTTTTGCATGCATGCAATATAATATTTGATTAAACTGTTTTGTAAACAACTCTATTTTTTGTTGTATATATTAGATAACTCGGACTACCTATAACGACACTTGTTTACGCAAATTACGAATCTCATAAAATTGACGTCCTATGGGAAGGTCATTTAGAACTTAACTAAGTAATTTTAACTCGCGATTCTTATGAAAGATGGGATAGAATAAAAATAGAATAGAAGTTTAACAGTGTGAAGGGTTCGCTGTGGAAACACGAAATCGACGTGCTTCAGGATATACCAAAACTGAAGTTCAGACAGAAGCTCTTGCTCGGGGAATAAAATAATTACCAAACTGTTTTATAAATTTCGTATAGCACTCCCGCTCATGCAATAATCTATCTTTATATTTTTATATATATATATATATATATATATATATATATATATATATATATATATATATGGGGGGGGGGGGGGGGGGGTCATTATCGGATAAAGTCCCATGTTAATGTCGCCAGCCTTTAAGGAGCTAATTTATAAATAGTAACTTACAATATAACGTCATTATTGTACCCAAGATATTAGTCCTCAAGTTTGCTGATTATGATTTTTCTTATGCTAATGCTATCGCGTGTCAGCAAAATAAGCATGTCGCCAGTATAGGCGGAAGCGATATATTGTCGGCGCTATCATCGATATGGGTGAATAATTAACACATAAATAAATTTGTTATATTATTAAAAGTTGGGGGGAGGTCATATTACAGCATGTAAACATCAATTTCATTTACTAAAAATATTTGGGAAGCAAATGTTACTCTGTCGCCAAGTTTCATGTCAGTACCGTAACGCGACATTAACAGAGGCAACATTAATATAACCTGTTGATTTAACTAAAGTTATTGTGTGATCATTTGAAAGTTGTCATTACCACTATTTTACGAGCACCGCTGGCAAAATCGCTTTTGTGATTACAAAGTTTTGTTCAACTTGCTACTAAAGGTGGAATTGATATGTTTATCCAACGTCAGTACCGTAACGCAGATTCGCAATAGATTCTGTGTTTGACAGTTAAATGACCATATAACTATGCAAAAAGGAATGACGTGTTGGATATGACACCATGAAACATTGCATACAGCTATACATGTTAAGTAAATAGTGTCATTTCTGTAAAATGTAGTCGGTACCGTGACGTTTTTCGTTAGGGTACTGACATATTATTACATAATTGGTACCATAAAGTGCAAAATAGATATTAATATATGTACTTTTATATACATGTAATAGCAATGACGTAGCGTGATCTGGGCCGGGGCTTCGAATATGAACCAAGCGGACCCTTTTTCAATTTTGTTTTTGCGCCACCAGAAACTCCTTATGTATAAACCTGTAGCTTAGCTTAATAACTGGTTTAAAGTGTCCATATATCACTAGGGTTTCGAAAACGCCTATACCGAGTCCGGCCTCTGATAGGATCGGGGGTTTCACTCGAGATAGGGATAACCTAACAAATACAGTCAATTTGGAAATTTTTAATATTAACACCAAAATATAAAAAAGGGGAAAATTGGGGTTAATAAATTTTGGCTGCGCCTTTAAAGAAAAATATTAACATTCCTAACCTATATAAATTATTAATATAATGTAATTTCGAAGCAAATTTAGATGGACTGGTTTAAAATTAATAATTATTAACAGTATTCATTAGGCCCATGGGAGGTTAGGAGGAAAGACTATAAAATTGGCGCAAAGAAAAAACCCAAAACCCTGTATGTTTTAGTTCTAAAAGCGGACTGTTTGCTTCAGCACGAACCCCCCCCCCCCCCCCCCCCAGCCTACGCCCTTGAATAGTGTACTAAGTTAGAAATAACTCAAAACTACCAGACTATTCGTACCGTTTCTTTTATATGCGCCATCCCACAGACAGGATAGTACATACCACGGCCTGTTAAACCAGTTGTGGAGCACTGGCTGGAATGAGAAATAGTCCAATGGGCCCACCGACGGGAATCGATTCTAGAGCGATCGCGCATCAGGAGATCGCTGTACCACTGAGCTACACCCCGCCCCGGAATCAAATATGACGTAATACTAACAACGTATTGTGTGTGAACGTTAAAACGTTTTCAAAACGATATAAAAAGGCTTGTGGGAACAGCTAGTGGATATAGATTAAAACATTTTTCATGAAACAGTTTGGGGACGTTTTAGAAGTGGGTTTAGTGGAAGCTTGTCTTAACATAATATTATGATACTTTCAGGCAGATTGTTGATGCTTACGAGGTGTCCGTTCTGGATAGTAGAATGTATGAAATTGGTGATAATCGATTTTCTTTTTCGTTTCTTCTTTTTAATTTTCTTTTGTGGCCAACACGTAATAACTCCATTAATTTAAGTGCATTACCTCTTCGGCATCGACTGGGTGGTGAAATAGGGTAGGATATTCAAACTGATGTTTACATTATGGAGTTAGACCTATGCACTCTACTTTTTATTTGGTATCTATGAATAACAAAAGTAAATCTACATTAGTGTCAATTTAGATTCATTATTTATTATTTAAAGCAATTAGAAAAGCAAACAAGAAGCTCAACTTGTAGAAAACCTTTCAAATTTAGTTAGAGATAAAACGTTTTTATGATGTACATTTTGTTTAATTTGTGATTAGTTTACAATCACGTTACGGTACTGACGGAATGAGTGGGTGACCTAGTTTCGACAAAGTCATTTGTTCACTTTTTGGAAGAAACTTGCGCTGCTAACACTGACATAAATGATCCTCTGGTGATTATTCTATCAAGTCATCCAATAATTTAAACAAAAATAGTGACTTGTTATTTTTTGTCTTAACATAATATTATGATACTTTCAGGCAGATTGTTGATGCTTACGTTCTGGATAGAATGTATGAAATTGGTGATAATCGATTTTCTTTTTCGTTTCTTCTTTTTAATTTTCTTTTGTGGCCAACACGTAATAACTCCATTAATTTAAGTGCATTACCTCTTCGGCATCGACTGGGTGGTGAAATAGGGTAGGATATTCAAACTGATGTTTACATTATGGAGTTAGACCTATGCACTAAACAATAATAGTGACTTGTTATTTTTGAAAATACAAACCTGAATTTGGGATTTTATCTGATAATAACCCATATATAATAATATATATACATTTGTATATGTATGTGTATGTGTCTATATATATATATATATATATATATATATATATATATATATAATTGTCTGGATCCTCCCCATCTTGGGGTCGTTATCTTCCATTCATTCGTTAAAGGGACACACCCTAGTTACGGCTAGTTGTTAACCATTACGGCGTTGTTTTTCGCTATTAAACCCATTTTTTTCACAAATAAAATTGCACTTTACTTACCGTTTATTATTTAGAATATACATTTCCATTCACCTGAAGTGTTTTTTTGGTAATCCTAGTAATCCTGGTTTTTGTAATACCACAAAATGCATTTTTCGTATTTCATAAAATGGCACGGGCCTCTGAGACGTAGGCATTGTTGTGCTTCGAGCGACATCTACCGGTGACATCAGAATACTAACTTTCAAAATTATTTCAAGCAATTGGGACATGGGGATTTCCATGGTATTTATCGATATAAAACCTGCTTTTTCACTCCATTTGATAAAAACGTGATCTAAGTGTGTTACAGGTTTGTAGATTAACCAAATTATAATTTATTTTCGCTCGGTGGAACTAGGGTGTGCGGCTTTAATTCATTAAATTGAACACTGAATACCGATTTTATTATGTTGTTGAAGTTTCAAGTAACAACAACTCTGATGGGTCCCATTTTTTTTACTATATTAGAGTTGTCTCCCTGTGCCTAAAACTACCTTGTCATTACTTTATTAAACTGATTGCTGTCGTCGAAAATGTGAGAGCATTACTTTTATACACCTGTCCTCCGTTCAGCGAAATGAGCAACATTGATATTCGGAACAGTTTAACGAGACGAGCATGAATCAAGACAAGCGAACGTTTCTAACGCTCTTTTTGGCTGAACGCAGTTGTTAACGCAATAACCGGGCGTATATGACACACTGAGCATAACTGGGTCAACTTAACACTCGGGAACAGGTAGGTCATCACCAGGCAGGTGGGTTAGTTAAAGTGAAGGAGTATTTTATATTGAATACTGGCATGTGATTCCTACTACTCCGATACACGTGGGGGCGAAACGTAGCCCAGTCGGTTTGGGATCGATCCCCGTCAGTTAGCCCATAGCGCTATTTCTCGCTCCAGTCAGTGCACCACGACTGGTACATCAAATGCCGTGTAATAAAAGATCCCTTGCTGCTAATAAAAAAAGAGTAGCCCATGAAGTGGGTTTCCTCCCTCAATATCTGTGTGGTCCTTAACCGTATATCCGACGCCATATAACGGTAAATAAAATGTCTTGAGTGTGTTGTTAAATAAAACATTTCCTTCCTTCCGATACACGTAGCTCGGGTGTCGTCTAGCCCTGAACTGTTTTATACACATGTAGGCTATGTTGCTTTAGCATCTTAAAGAAACTAGAAAATATATTTTTGGTCATATAAATGTGATGGAATCCTTTCGATTCCATCCAGAACTTTTATTGCAGTTTTTACGTGATACTGACTTTTATTCTAAATTTTAATTTTATTTATCCGTGATATTTGTATTTTTGCACAGTTCTTTACACTGTGTTTTAATTTAACTGTAGAATTTTTATACTGATGTTGATCATCAAATTGGGGTGGGTTTTTTTTTGCATTTACCATAGTTTAACACCCAATAGCGATATATTTTTCGTGCTGGGGTGTCGTTAAACATTCATTCATTAATTCATGTTGTTTCAGGTAAAATCAACATATAAACAGGGCAGAGCTAGAGAACGCTCGTGCTACGATACACGATGTAGGCAGGTCTTCGGGGGGAAATATTTAAAGAAAGTAAAACTTGTTTGTCCATTCATTGTGAAATTAATGAATATCTGTCAAGTGAAATCTAAATTTATTAATAATTTCTTTTCTTCCCTAAATGCTCAGTATATGTTGTCTGACTTATAACTATTGGTATAGACGGGGGCTGACCCGCAATATTAAATCTTATAATAAAGCTATCTTTAACATAAACCACATTTAAAAGAAAATACTGTGTCGGGGACAAAATAAACACGTCTCGTCTCAAGAAAGAAAAAGAAAGAAAGAAGTGTTTTATTTAACGACGCACTCAACACATTTTATTTACGGTTATATGGCGTCAGACATATGGTTAAGGACCACACAGATTTTGAGAGGAAACCCGCTGTCGCCACTACATGGGCTACTCTTCCGATTGGCAGCAAGGGATCTTTTATTTGCGCTTCCCACAGGCAGGACAGCACAAACCATGGCCTTTGTTGAACCAGTTATGGATCACTGGTCGGTGCAAGTGGTTTACACCTACCCATTGAGCCTTGCGGAGCACTCACTCAGGGTTTGGAGTCGGTATCTGGATTAAAAATCCCATGCCTCGACTGGGATCCGAACCCAGTACCTACCAGCCTGTAGACCGATGGCCTGCCACGACGCCACCGAGGCCGGTTCGTCTCGTCTCAAGTGCCTGCACTGAAGGTGAGGTACGATAGGATAAGGTAAGATAAAACTTTATTGCATATAAACATCCCACATTTGGAACTGGGCGTAACAGCTGTACAAGCATGGCACAGACAAACAGGATATTAAACTAATTATTGGTTAATACATGTATAATCATAAACAAGTTTATACATTGCACCTGCACAAGCAGGATCCTGGTTTCGCATAATTAAAAATAGGCGATTCTGAGTCAGGATTACAGTAATGACGAAAACCCAGTGTACCGTACAACTAGGTCATTCTGTTTAGTGCTAATGACCTCTGAACCCCACAGGTACACTGCTGGAAAAGAACGGCATATTTTATTTAATGACACACTCAACACATTTTTACAACGGTTATTTGGTGTCTGACATACGGTTAAGGACCACAGAGATAGAGAGGACACTCGCTGCTGCCACGCAATGGGATACGCTTTTTGATGAACAGCAAGGGATTATTTATATGCACCATCACACAGACTGGATAATACATACCACTTGTGGCGGACTGGCTGGAATGAAAAATAGCCCAAAGGGGCTCCGAGACGGGGCAGCGATCCTAGAACAACCGCGAAACTTTCGAGCGCTTTATCACTGAGCTACGTCCCGACCACAAAGATGAGGATTAAAATTACTATGTTATATGGAATGTATTAATGTGTTATTTGCAGATAGGTGAGAATTTAAAAAAAGCCTCATTTCACATGTTTGTATCTAAAAGCAATATTGACCGGCCTCGGTGGCGTCGTGGTTAGGCCATCGGTCTACAGGCTGGTAGATACTGGGTTTGGATCCCAGTCGAGGCATGGCATTTTTAATCCAGATACCGACTTCAAACCGTGAGTGAGTGCTTCGCAAGGCTCAATGGGTAGGTGTAAACCACTTGCACCGACCAGTGATCCATAACTGGTTCAACAAAGGCCATGGTTTGTGTTATCCTGCCTGTGGGAAGCGCAAATAAAAGATCCCTTGCTGCTAATCGGAAAGAGTAGCCCATGTAGTGGCGACAGCGGGTTTCCTCTCAAAATCTGTGTGGTCCTTAACCATATGTCTGACGCCATATAACCGTAAATAAAATGTGTTGAGTGCGTCCTTAAATAAAAACATTCTTTCTTTCTAAATGATATAATATTTATCAATTCCAGGGTTTTTTTCAATGTTTTCTTCTTTTTGTATGTATCGTCTCTGAAAGTATCTTGTGTAATCAATGTTAAAGGGACATTCCTGAGTTTTTTGCATTGTAAAATGTTTCCGACTAATAAAATATTTCTACGATTAAACTTGCATATTAAATTTTCTTGCTTAGAATATCAGTGTCTGTATAATCAATGTGTTTCTGGGCCGTCTTAATATTTGTAAGAAGCCAAAACTGGATTTTGTCTTCTAATAATTTCGTACGTACGAAAAAACTATATTTTAGGAAATAGATGAAATTTAACCTAGTACAAATATTAGAACGATCAGGAACACGTTTAATATACAGCCACTAATATTTTATGCAGAAAAAATACATTTGATATGTAATTACACTCGTTAAAAAGTCTCTGTTAGTCGATAACATCTCAAAAAGTGCAGCAAACTTAGGAATGTCCCTTTTTGTCATTTAACAAGAAAGTGATTTTTTTCAAAAGGCAAACTCATTACTTTAGAAATACATATATATCTCTCCTGCAAATCCATGTGCTTATAATATTTGTGTATACATTCTGCATGTTTAATGCACCAATGTCAGTTACCCTCAACTGTCAGAAGTGCAACATGCATCCAGGGTAATCTTGCCTATTGTATTGTCTGATTTGTCAAGTCTTTCTCTATTTCACTGGAGTGTGGTAGCCTTAGATGCTTGGTGCGGGACGTAGCCTAGTGGTAAAGCGCTCGCTTGATGTGCGGTCGGTTTGGGATCGATGGGCCCATTGGGCTATTTCTCGCTCCAGCCAGTGCACCACGACTGGTACATCAAAGGCCGTGGTGTGTGCTATCCTGTCTATGGGATGGTGCATATAAAAGATCCCTTGCTGCTAATCGAAAAAGAGTAGCCCATGAAGTGGCGACAGCGGGTTTCCAATAATAATAATAATCAATACAAGTTTCAATAATAAATATCACTATACCATTCATGGTGAATCATAGTCTATAAAGTTTCATGTGCTGTGGCTTAGATACGAGTTATTTTTTGGAGGGTCAGCAGTGTAACACCACATACGTAATGTTGGAGGGTCAGCAGTGTAACACTACGTACGTAATGTTGGAGGGTCAGCAGTGTAACACCACATACGTACTTTTGGAGGGTCAGCAGTGTAACACCACATACGTAATGTTGGTCCATGTTATACTAGTAATATGCCTGGCATAAATTTTATTATAGTTTTGTTACATTTCTTCGATATGTGATTGAAAGATCTGCATAGGATGTAATTATGTATAACTGCGCTGATGTTTGTTCTTAATACGAGTAGTGACTTTGTCATTAATATGTATGCAATTTTAATTTTTTTAATGACCTAATTTTTATCTTATTACATGTAGATTGACTAAAATATATATATATTATTAGTTACGCGTTTGTTTGGGGTTTTTTTTGTTTTGACAGGCGTACGGGATTGAACGCCCCTCCAAAATCTGTATTTCCTGAGGCACAGCTACTCTTAGCGTGTTTTAAACATGTATCATTATGTTGTAATCGTATCGGGAAAACAAAATTGAACAACCGAAGACGAACAAAAATATTTGTCGTGTTGTATTAACTTATAGAACCTGTAAAAAAGCATGTCACGTCATTACTTAAAATACGTTCGTGATAATTAGCCCAAGTTCTAACACGGTATATTCTAGCATTAGTTTATACATAATATGCGAAAAACTACAATTTAGCATATTTTTTGGCCAAACGTGCTCAAGAAATCTTCAGATAAACAGTTAAAATAACATTTACCGAATTGTGGTATTCCCATTCATAATGAATTCAACTTTTAAGAAATTTAATCAGTGAGCCGTGTTGGAGAAAATCTCGTCGGTCGCATCTGCAGTTTGTATTTTCCTACAACCAGTCTAGTAGGTCACGTGACATTTCGTACACCCCGGCAAATTCTGTATTTTCCTGCAAATGACTCGGTGTACTTGTGGTATGCATTGGCTATTGACTAATCAAAACGCATGAAATTTATCTAAAAGGTAATATATGTATATGTAATATATATCAAATGTAACAATATACCGCTATAAAAAGATCTGGTTAATCTTGCCTAACCATTTTAACACACAAACTTCTTGTGGTAACATTGTCCATTTTTAATAAGAAACCAGAGGAAATTGGGATTGTTTTTCAACAGTAGCAGTTTAGACTTGATTCAAAGGTGTTATTTTTTTATCCATTTGTTGTTTACTTGGTTATTTTAGCTTTAAAAGCATAAACAGCTTTTGTTTTGAAACAAATTTTAGTAGAAATGAAATATAAAAATGTTGGGGAGTTCATTCAGTGTTAAATCCTTGTGGTATTTGTTTTGGAATTCGTGTATCTCCTAGCTGTGGTGTTTCATCATATATGGTGTTACAGAAACGGCACGCCTGATGTGCTATTTGAACCACTTTTAATGTTCAACTCTTGTATCACACAAAAGAGCCATTTTTTATTTTCACCCAGATTCCAGTCTACTGTTATACCTAATGTAAACAGATCACTTGTTCTATTTGCAGATTCCAGTCTACTGCTATGCCCAATAGAATCACATGGCTTGTTCTATTTGCAGGTTCCAGTCTACTGCTATGGCTAATAGAATCACATGACTTGTTATACTTGCAGATTCCAGTCTACTCCTATAGCCAACATAATCACATGACTTGTTCTATTTGCAGATTCCAATCTACTGCTATGCCCAACAGAATCACATGACTTGTTCTATTTGCAGATTCCAGTCCACTGCTATGCCCAATAGAATCTACTTGCTAGATTCCAGTCTACGTATGGCCAACATAGAATCACATGACTTGTTATACTTGCAGATTCCAGTCTACTCCTATAGCCAACATAATCACATGACTTGTTCTATTTCTATCTACTGCTTGCAGATTCACAGTCTATTTATTCCAGTCCACTGCTATGCCCAATAGAATCACATGACTTGTTCTATTTGCAGATTCCAGTCTACTGCTATAGCCAACATAATCACATGACTTGTTCTATTTGCAGATTCCAGTCTACTCCTATAGCCAACATAATCACATGACTTGTTCTATTTGCAGATTCCAGTCTTCTGCTATGCCCAATATAATCACATGACTAGTTCTATTTGCAGATTCCAGTCTACTGCTATGGCTAATAGAATCACATGACTTGTTATACTTGCAGATTCCAGTCTACTGCTATGCCCAATAGAATCACATGACTTGTTCTATTTGCAGATTCCAGTCTACTGCTATGGCTAATAGAATCACATGACTTGTTATACTTGCAGATTCCAGTCTACTCTTATAGCCAACATAATCACATGACTTGTTCTATTTGCAGATTCCAGTCTACTGCTATGGCTGCTGTAGTTCCTCTGGAGATACAGTACCGCCCATTTATTACGTGTGGGATATGTTACGATACTTACACTGACCCGCGAGTCTTAACGTGTTGTCACACTTTCTGTTTAGCGTGTCTGACATCGTACATCAGCGGCGGGCTCATCAAGAATATTATAAAGGAGAAACACGCCTTCCCATGTCCATTTTGTCAGGAACTTGTGAAACCGCCACAACCCGAGGACCTTCCTAATGCATGGGCTCAGCAGTTCAGTGTCAACAACGAAGTGGCATCACTATTGTTGAAAATAGAGGAAGAAAGAAAAGAAAGACTAACAGCTACAATACGGCAGAGTAATACAACTTTAACAAATCAATTACAAAATTTACAAGTTGGTGAACGCACAGAAAATATAGTTCTTCCATTATTTGTACCATCCGCTCCTCCAGAGTACGACGTCGTCGGTGATCGGGAAATGACGCCACAAGACATACCATCTGCTCCTCCAGGGTATGAAGTCGTCGGTAATCAGGAGATGACGTCACAAGACAACCAATCATCGACATCGGCAGAGCTGACTGAACAAGGTGCTACGGCCTTTCCGGAAATGGAAGCGAGCAGTCAAGGGGATCTAGTGCGATACGAATATGCGAGGCATTTTTCAGCACAACTGCCCGACGACCGTCGGTCCATAGCTCGCTGTGGTATCTGTTTGATGGATGGCGGAAACGTTGTCGTGGTTTCAGATTACGGCAACTGCACCATAAAAGCATACTACAATGTGCACGACGAGATGACTGTTGACACGTTAAACTTTGCAGTGTCTTCTTCAGCCGGTGCCGTTGCCATCAGCGACGACCTGCTGGTTGTAATGAAAGGTTATTCATACGAAGCTGCTATAGTCTCAGTTTGTCCAAAACTCAATATTGACTCCTATTTCCATCTCTGCGAACAATATAACGTCCTTGTGCCAGGCGTTAATAATACCTTCATAGGATTGTATCATAACATATTTAATCGTCAAGTTATCATCGACGTCATGGATACAAGAGGGGTTGTTCTCAAGAATTTCAAAGAATCGGCAGAGTGGTCCTTTCCAGAGGACAACTTTGTTCCAACATCGGCGACAAACAAATTTTACAGAAGAAGGGCAGCGACTATGGTATCTTTGATAGCGTCTGAATCGGCTCTCAAAATTGATGAGGACTTTGATCAATTTCAATGCACAAAAACCAAGCTGTCATTGTCTGATGTGTATGCCAAGAGCCGAGACAATTCCCAACTCGATAAAGACAAAGACTGCACACCAGTTGCGATATTCTTCAGTGAAGAAGACAATGCATGCGTCATAGATGCTGCCCATAAATGTATAGTGATGTTTCCCATTGCATGTACCTCGGAGGCCAAGATAATACCAATAGTTAGTGGTGATATCTCTTTGGCTGATGTGGAATCGGTGAAATGTGGAACAGACGGAAAACTGTTTTGTATTTCTGTGAATGGGACTGTGTCTGTATTTAGTCCTCTGTACGGAGTGAGACTGTAATCATGTTAATTTTTTAACAAGAACACTCAAAACCAGTGTCAAATAAATTATATTTGTAAGTTTTTAACCATTACATGTTATCCGCGCGCGCGCGCGCGAGTGTGTGTGTTAAAAGGACATTCCTGAGTTTGCTGCAATTTGCTGTATAAAATATTAGTGGCTGTATATTAAACGTATTTCTGATCGTTCTAATATTTGTATTAGCTTAAATTTCATTTTTTATGTCCTAAAATATAATTTGTTCGTACGTACGAAATTATTAAAGATAAAATCCAGTTTGAGCTTTTGACAAATATTAAGACGACCAGAAACACATTGAATATACAGACATTAATATTCTAATCGAGAAAATATATTTAATATGCAAGATTAATCGTAGAAATATTTTATTAGTCGGAAATATCTTACAATGCATCAAACTCAGGAATGTCGCTTTAATAAATTATTATATTGAATTTATATCGTTCGTTAAATAATTCTCAGTGTGTGTGTGTGGGTGTGTGTGTAAATAAACGGTTTTCCTGTTATTATTGAATTTATATCCCTAGTGAAATCATTCCTAGTTTGGAGCTCGACGCTGTAAGACGTGTAGCCAAGTGGTACAGCGTTCGCTCGATGCGCGGTCGGTGTGGGATCGACCCCCATCGGTGGGCCCATTGAGCTATTTCTCGTTCCTACAAGTACTCTACGACTGGTATATCAAAGGCCGTGGTATGTACTACCCAGTCTGTGGGATGGTGCATATAAAAGATCCCTTGCTGTTAATCGGAAAGAGTCGCCCATGAAGTGGCGACAGCGGGTTTCCTCTCTCAATATCTTTGTGGTCCTTAACCATGTCTGACGCCATATAACCGTAAATAAAATGTGTTGGGTGCATCGTTAAATAAAACATGTATTTCTTTCTTTCGGTAAGACGTGTTTGTTTCGCTTGTGTATACTGCACGTGTTTTCGTGTGCTCGACTTGGGAATCCTTCATGTTGTTTTGTTTTTGTCAGCGAAATGGAATTTTCTACTGGGATGTATGCGGCCATTGGAATTGATTGAAGGCTGGAACGCTTCTCGTTTCGACAGCCTGCACTACCAGGTTGGATTTTTTTTTTTTTTAGCAAGATTCCTTGCCTCCACGTCATTTTTCCGGCTGACTTATGTCGACTTGTTTTTCCGTGACTCGTATGACGGTCATTCTGCAGAACGCCACGATAGTTCGCATTTAGTCTCTTACGTGTCCGAGCCTATCCTAGCAGCACTGGAAGATTGACCGCCCCACTCTGAGAAGAAATAGGAAGCGGGGTCGGTCCCTACTACTCTTTTCTAGACCCGTCCGCACCACTATACCAACCCATGACGGCTGGACTATACCCTAGTGTGATTCTCTCGTTCAGACTGATTCAGCTTCTCGAGATCTGTATTTCAGCACAGCAATACACCTTCAACGTCTAATGACTGTCAATCTAGGGGTTTTCTTGACGGGATGCAACTCATCTCGTCCCAACAAGCACCCTACCTGATTTAACGAGGCCACTCGCGTGGAATTATACATCGGACTTTTAAAACTTTTAGACCTTCGTTCAAAATTTTATGTCGAAATTACTTCCTGTTTTAAAAAATATTAAACAGTCCTATCCTCCCTTCTTTCTTTTATTTATTTTTGGACTGTCTTTCTAAAATGCTCCAAATTATATATATATTCAGCCGAGCAGTCAATTCGTTTTATTTTTGGCTTGTAATTTTTTATTATTATATATATTTTTTTAATTCTATTAACTTTTTTTTACTAATTGCTATTTTAAAAATTCTGCCCATTTTCAACTCTAACATTGCGCCACATTTTGGTGGAGTGTGATCATCTCAAGCAGACGAGAAATGTTATTTTTGGCAACAGAAATGTTTTTTTGGAATCTTTTAAATTCCATCCAGAATTAATTGTAAAGTTTTTAAAACACTCTGACTTTTATACCAAGTTTTAAAATACCATTTGTGACACCCAATAGCCGATGTGTATTTTTGTGCTGGGGTGTTGTTAAAGATTCATTCATTCACATTTATTGGTTAATGTATTTAAAATCACTGTAGTGGACACCAACACCGATATGGTACAAATTCAGAGCAGACTAGGCAACAGAATATAACATCTTTATTGGAAATTTATATCACCATTCCAAGTAAGGTATGCCCCCAACTAAACCACCATGATACCATCATTCAGCATTACGGGATGCACCTCACGGCAAATAAGGTGCCCCAAAAGGGGATTGTACTGTATTAGCCATTCTCATAGAGAATGTTTCAACCCTGAACCACGGTGAGGTTACAGTACTTGCAGGGGCGTGCTATAGTAGCGATATTGAATTAATAATATAAAATGATTTACTACCCCAGCTATTGTAACGTATAATATTATTGGATGATATGGCAGTTACAAACCAATAATCTTGTTGGTACTAAATGTTAGTCACCGCGATGTGTCAAACACACAAAATGATGCCACGTAGTTTAAAGGCATATTGTCACAGGTCACTGACCTATTTAATGGCCTAACAAAGTATTACCTAAACAACAATAATTCGATTTGTCCCTGAATGTACTTTATTCAACCATCTTCTTAACCACCATACTCCATTTATTAATGATATTTTGTAAAAATAATGGAATTATGGCAATGGTCCATAATTCAAAAACTAAAATTGCCGAGATTGTTGGCATGGATTCCACTCCATCATGGTTCAGTTAAGGTGTTGCGATAGGTAGATTTAGTTTCCAACAATTAATGTAATTTTTATTTATTATCCATTTTTAGAGAAACAAGGTCCTTAAATCCGTGACAGTATGCCTTTAAAACTTTCAATTTACTCTTCTCTCTTTTCATTGTTTTTGTAAACGAGGTTTTTTTACAATTCATTATAGTTTTTACTTTAATAAATAGATCTAGGTTTTGAAAATGATTTGTGAGTGAAACGCAGAAAATGTGTTCCTCATGAAAGTTTTCATTTCACCCTCGCAAGCTCATGACAAATGAGAATTATTCCACCAGGGATATAAATTCAATAACTGAAATCGTTTACACACAGAGACGGAGAGAAAAAATGAATGTTTTACGACACCCTAGCAGTAGTAAGGGGGGCCTATATGGCTCTGTGACCTTGACCATGATGACGTCACCTGACCTCGTCCCTGACCTACTTAGACTGGCCCGTCCCTGACCTACTTAGACTGGCCTACTGTGCCGTGTGCAACGTCCTACTGACCCGGCCCTGACCTACTTAGACTGGCCTATGACCTACTTAGACTGGCACGAAGAATATAAAAAGGATAGATATGGTTTAATTGTCATTCGCTCGCCGAAAAAGATCAGATCTACATTCAATCCAGAGATGGCCTGTTCCACAAGTGATGAAGCGAGATGTCGTCTAGAACTTGGAACTAACGTCTACGTGGTGGCCAAGTTATGGAAATGGGAAAACTTTCCCCACCAAACGAGGTATTACCCTTAGTCTTAAGCAGTGGATCGAACTGTGTATCTGTAAAAGCCAAATAGACGAAACGATTTCAGCATTAAACCAGGGGAAAGACGACAAATTGTTTCGTCATCTTGGTGCCAATGTCCATGTCAGCGTCGACATGAACATCCCTGGTGTGGACGTACGACAGTGGTGGTGGTGTGAAGAAACTAAATCCGTGAAACCATCGAGGAAAGGAATATTCCTTTCTCTATCACAATGGGAGAAACTGAAAGGCTGTTTCACAGTCATGTGTGACTTTGTACCAGAGCTGAACTCGATTGTGCCCTGCGCCATGCAAGACGACCATCAAAACCAGATGGGATTTCTTCAGTGTAACTTCTGCAACCCGAACGAGTGTCATCAGTGGTAACAGACATTGTTGGTTATAAAAAGTGGTTTGTGGTATAAACGTAATTTCTTTTACGACTGTCCTAGAGAGCAGACGTGTTTTATGATTCTAACATTTGTGTGTCTTGTTGCACTCTATCTGGAACGAAGAAGATGGCATCGGGATATTCGAGCAGTGTTAGTAGCAGCAGCAGTAGTGACGAAGACGGCGTCTTGGTCTGCAGATGTTCAGAAAGACACACGACTTACTGCAACAGAAATGGAAAAGAAGAGATCATGGATCAAAGTGACTGTACTCGTAAAGAGACAATGAATGCTGATCATGAAGATGGCAAAATCAAAGAACCCATGGATCAAACGGATGCTGCCTGTGACAATATCAAGTGAGGCGAAAGTTTCCACGTAATACCTATGTTATGGAAGGGTTAGACAGTCACTGGCAATCCGATCTAATGGATATGGCCAGGTTGGCTAAATACAATGACGGGGTGAGATACCTCATGATGATCATTGACCTGTTCTCCAGGTACTTGTGGGTGCTACCACTCAAGTCGAAAACGGGGAACGACGTGGTAGAGACTTTGACAGAATTCTGGAAATTAGAGTCCAGAAAACCCAAACTGTTTCAGTCCGATTCAGGGTCAGAATACAAGAACCATAAGGTCAAAGCATTGCTGAAATCATATGGCATAACGCAGCTGTTTGCTCTAAATGAAACCAAAGCAAGTTATGCCGAACGGGTCATTAAAACCATCATAATGCATCTCTATCGCTACATGTTAAAAAACTTTACTTACATGTACATGGATATCCTAGAGAAAGTCGTCTATAGCTATAACCACACCAAGCATCGAATGCACAAAAAGAAGTTTACATTTAACATAGGTGATAAAGTACGAGTCAGTCATCTTCGGGGCACCTTTGATCGGGAATACCAAGAGAAATGGTCTGGCGAAATATTTACCATTGAGAAAAGGTCTCAAGGTAAAGACTTGTACAAATTAAAGGACTGGGGTGGTGATGCCATCGAAGGGACATTCTATGCAGCTGAACTTCAAAAGGTGACTGAGAATCCTGATCAACTGTACCGTATCCAAGACATTGTGAAAAGGAGAACTCGTAACAAACAGAAAGAAGTGTTGGTCAAATGGCTTCACTGGCTTAAGAAGTACAAATCGTGGATTCAAGAAGCAGGCGTTGTTCGATATCAGACAGTATAAAAGACCTCAGCACATGTTTGACTTTTCATTATCATGGAAGAAATTGTAGAGACACAACCTCTGTCAAGAAGTCATTCAGGTGATACCTGAAAAATTTTTGGTAAACGTGTGGCCAAATCGGAAACGGCCACCGAAATCACCATTCAGAACTGGGAAGTTTCGAGAAAATCAGACAGCCATGACATTTACATGTGTTCGAACATCTGCTACAGCTCACACATTGGAGAAAGAAAGGAGCCCTTGCTGAGACGCATCTGTTTGATGGGGAATAAAAAGGAAAGATCTTTTGTGTTTCCAAACTATCATTACATACCCCTGAGACTGGAAGATGTGCAAATCGTGGGCATCTATATACAGGATGCAGATGGCAATCCAGCCTCGTTTATCACAGGACCAGTGACGGTGACACTGCACGTAAAGTCGCAGCCCTTTTGGTTTTGAAACATGGCTGAATACGTTTTAAAACATTACAATTATTTACAACTGATGATGAATATTCACGATTACCATATGACTTTGAGTTTTTACTGAATGATATGAATGCAGAACAAATGTTGGCCTTGGTGGAGATCGTTCAAGGGTTGCTGGACGGACGTATTCACGTCAGAGCAGGACAGAAACGTCGATTTTTACAGTCTAACAATGAATATCTGAACATGATGAAAATGCTCGTATCACCTGCCGTGATGAATAGAACTAGAAAACGTATATTGAAACAAAACACCCCTTTGTTAGCCTTCATTTTGGACGACAGTCACCTGGATCAGATGAAAGCAAAAACCATATAGTCAGTGGTCACGGACCGCTGGAGATATGCAGGATCTCTATAAATAGGATGTCTGTCAAAAACCATCATCATTTCAGATAGAACCTTCAGACCAGTACAAGCTGTATGTTCCCGACGTAGATAAATGGACCCGTTTCTACAAACTGCAGGCACAAGGCAAACTTCAACCTCACTTCGAAATTCAACGTGGTGGAAAGAGTCAAATCATGTACAGTGTGGATCGATGCCTAGAACTCTACGATCCCACGTGGAAAAAAGAAAATGAGGAACAGAAGAAACCCTCGGCACCCAATGTTGTCATGGTCTCCCCAACGCAGCAAGTGGTGGAACAAGGTAAGGCCGAACAGAAACGTCTTCTGAAAAGTATAAAAGGGAAAGCAACAGAACAACCAGTCAGTTCGTCAAGAAAGTGCAAAGGAGACACAACGAGCAGAAGCAATCAGAAAAAGCAGAAGACCGATCGCTTTAGTAAAAATAAGTAACATGGCTTCCTATATGAATAAAGCTGAAGAAGAGGCCCATGCCGAAGAATTAACTATCTTTGAACTTCCACGTACGTTCACTTCTGTGGAAAAAATATATTATGAGGACACAAGACCCACGTCCTAGATCACCACAGAAAACAGTCCTGTGGAGTTTAACGTTTATGGTCAAGGTATCGATTACATCGACCTGAAACGTACCAAACTACAGGTCAGAGCTAAAATCACCAAAGCCGATGTCAGCATCTTGACAAAAGATGAAAAAGTGGGACCCGTCAATCTATGGCTCCAGAGTTTGTGGTCTCAAGTGGATCTGACACTCAATGGGAAAACTCATCACCACCTCTACCAATCTGTATCCATACAAGAGCTACCTGAAAGTGTTGTTGAATGGCACGTCCACAGCCAAGGAATCGTCTCTGCAATCCCAACTGTACTACAAAGACATGTCTGATGATATAGACAGTTCAGATCCTGTCACAGGCATCAATTCGGGACTTGCTAACAGAGGTGCTTTATGTGAAACCAGTCACACCGTGGATATGGAAGGACCTCTGTACGAAGACTTTTTAGACATCAAACGTTATCTCATCAATGGCGTCAATCTACAGATCAAACTGTTCCGGACCAGGCCTTCCTTCCATCTGATGGCAGAAGAAGATAATCCTGATTACAAAGTCAAGATCGAAGACGTATACCTCAGAGTCTGCAAAGTGTGACCCTATACGGCCATCATCACGGCCCACGCCAAGGCATTGCAGGATAGTGAAGCCAAGTATCCTTTCACGAGGAGCGACATCAAAGTGGCCTCCATACCCAAGGGGCAACTGAGATTCACCTGGGATCACCTGTTTCAAAATAAATGTCCCAACAAAGTTGTGGAGGCACTGGTCTCTGCCGAAGCAGTGAATGGCAGTTACACCAAAAATCCATTCAATTTTGCCATGTACGATCTGGACACGATTGCCTTGTACGTGAATGGTGAATCCTTAGCGGCTCAACCTCTGCACGTGAAAAACAATCAGTATATCTCGGCCTACAACAGTCTGTTCGAAGGAAGAGAATCCATAGGACTGGACGTGTCTAGAGAGGATTTTAGAAGTGGATATGCTCTGTATCAATTCACTTTGGAACCTTACCACTTGAAGGACGGACACCTGGATCTTATAAAAAGGGGTAATCTACGACTGGACTTACAGTTTAAAAAAGCCTTACCAGAAACGGTCAACTGTTTGATCTACTCGGAAGACAACCTTCTGCTTCAAATCGACGGAGCCAGGAACATCTTGTACGTGGAACCAGGAACACTTTACAGTTGGAATGTGCTCTGAACGCCGATCCGGTCACGAGACACATCAGTCTATGCTGCAGATGAACTTCCACAACACCGACCGACTCGTTTTCCACGAGGATTCATTGTCAACACAGAACCCTCGACAATGAAAGGACAACACTGGATGGCCTTATGGTGAGACAGTGCTAACCATGGAGAATTCTTTGACAGTTTTGGAAAGCCTCCAGAATATTACCAGAGACAATTCCGAGCCTTTCTGCAGAGAAACAGTGTATGCACCTACTACAATGACAGGGTGCTTCAAGACGCCAACAGCAACTCGTGTGGACTTTTTGCTTTGTTTTACATTGCTATGAACTCGACGGGATCCTCGCTCAGAGAGATTCAAAATTATTTTTGTTCAGATATTATAGTGAACGAAGCTATCGTGTATCAGTTTGCCTTAACTTATTTTAATCATTGTACATTATAGTTTTTGCCCTTAAGGCCTCTCGATGTAACCCAATGTGTGTGTCCATTGCATGTGTAGTTGTCTCTAGAGAGACCAGAGATTGTAATTAGAAATAAATGAAAAACAACCCAAAATTTCGCTAGCCCACACAAGTCCCGCTCGAATCGATGGACGGTTGGGAGGTATGGCACTATGTTCTGTTTTTACTACAACACAACATCAACATAACAAGTAATACATTTTTCAAATGATTTGTTTGCTCCCGTTTCAAACCCGTGGAAATAAGGGTTAAGGAGCAGACCTCTATTCCACTTTACAATGATTTCCATTTCAATTGTTTTTTATTCTTTCGTTGTGGTATTCCTGGTGGCCGCTTCTGTCTCTGTATGGTTGGTTCCATCTTTATTGATTTCTCTGGGTTCAGCATCATCTTTGGGTCCATTGTCTTCTTTTTCACATCAGCCATGGTTTTGGATACAATGGGAGGTGTTTGCCTTTTTCCATCTTCAATTTGTGTGCTATCCATCACTTGTCCTTTTAATAGTCGTATATATTTTTCTTCAGGCACCAGAATGTTTTTTGTCACGTGTTGCATTATACTGTCTTTAACAAGGGTGCTATACTCTGTATCAGCTCGTAACACCTTTTTCTTCTTCTGTCACCCAACACACATAGTACTTTTTTGTGTTTCTTCAACTTTTCAAATGCCTGTTTGTAGAGTGGAACGTCACTGCAATATATTGGCAATAATGAAGGTCAAGGTTTTCAACTGATCCTTGGTTATATGTTTCAACAGCAGACTTTTCTGTTTTGTCGATTTACCAGACAGCAAGAACTGCAAGAACATCAGGTTCTCCTTGATGACTTGAGACATTTTGACGTGGCTTTGAAAATACAGTGCTATTTATACTCTCGGGACATAGACGATGGAGTCTTCATTGGGAAATATCCGAGTTATAAGTCTTAATTTGTCATTGGCGTGGGGCGATATATCCACCACCAAATAGTTAAAAGGAGTCTTCATGGCATCCCTGTAAGCTTCTACCAAAACACTCGCATGTCCTGGAAACAACTGACGACCCAGCGTCATGATCTGTGATGTATCTCTCACTTTTTTTGAACAGAACGAGATACCAGGTGTTGAGAGCAATGGTTCTTGCAGACTTTCTCTGTCCATACAGGTTTTGGGTTATAAATACGACGCTCAATCTTCTGTGATGACATCCTTGTGTAAACAGCAGCTCTATGTCTTTGTGCTTCAGTACTTGGTGCATGAGATCATCCAAAATAATGAGCCCATGTTGTCCATCAGCAAATTCTTCTATGTCCACCCGTGTAGGTAACCCCGAATGAAACATAAGGTTAGCTACAGTCTTTTCTTTCTCGTCGTAAAGTGGTTGGTACACACCATAACAATACATAGTTTTCTTTGGAGGGTCTTTGACGTACATACTATTCAGGTTTTTCAGAAGTCTGTATACCCACTGAGTCTTTCCAGCACCCGTTGGGCCTGACACGCACATCCTCGAGCAAGGTTCGAATGGATCCAAACTGTGTTTCCCACCAAGGACGTGTGGGATCCACCACTGCTTCTGGACTCCAAGAAATGGCACTCTTGGGTAACATGGGTTTTACCACTTCAAATAGATTATTTTTCAACCACGATACTCTGTTTTCCAAATTGTGTACTTGAGACAGATGGTTAGGAAGTCTCAACAAATTCTTGGCCAGACATCCTGGAACTGGACAATCTTTTCTGACACGACCCATAGTGACAAATGTATCTATTAAACTAAACTACTTTGCAAATCACAACTATTTTTATAGTGTGATCCTGATAGTGGCCCTGAATGGCCCTGAGAGTGGCCCTGTGAGTGGCCGTGTGGCCCTGAGAGTGGCTATGTGTGGCCCTCTAACATATAAATGTGTCCTATGATATTTCTCTCCTGTTTGCCAGAGATATAAAAGTCCCTGTTGCCCCTTGTTCACCACGTGGAAGTCGGAGAGATTCAAACAAGATATACCAAATTTGATGTTTTTATGGAGAATGTAGTGGAAGGAAAATACCAAGTTTGATGTTTCATACCGAGTTTGATTTTGGGGAACATACCAAGTTTGATGAACTATGCCTATGTTTTTTTTTATCCAAAACATTAGTTTGCAGCTTCCCCCTTAAACACAACTTGTTTGTGTCCAAGAGGTGAGTGGAGAGTGGGATAATGCATGGAAAATTTAGATTACTTATACACAAATTTTGAATTTAAGGTGTTAAGGGAGACCATAAGTCTTCAACCTTGGGACCCGGAGGAGTCTCCAACACAGTGGCTTCTTCTGATTGTTCCATCTCCATCGCAGCGGCTTCTTCAGATTGTTTAATTTCCTGACATAGAAGCTCTACGAGTTTTAAATTCACGTATTCGTGTTTTCCAGCCTATATTGCTTAGCCCAGGCAAGCAAGTCGTCGCTGCTCGTGAAGGAATCCACCATGGCGTTGATGACAAAGCGATCCATCTAAAAAAAACAAAATACAGGCTATGGGAGAGGGGGGTTCTTTTAGGTCAGTAGTGAGGGGCATTATTGAGCAAAGACCCCCCAGGATTTTAATTTTTTTTAACATTTAAAAATAACCCATTGGCACCCCTACTGGCTCGTATTGTGCAGAGATACGTTTTTAGATTAGGTCAAAGGTTTTGTCATACATCAGACCTAGTGTTTCGCATAAAATAGTACATTATATATTACGTTCATGCTATGAACAAAATGTATGACTGGCGAAAAACAGGTATCTGTCAGATATACATGTTTATTTCTGTGACGAGCAATTCCTTTGAAATTTCAGATCACAAGGTTAATATTTATATACGTGCTTATTCACGTTGTCACCTTAACTATCAGGGTGTGTGTTAACTTTACGCCATCGAGATCAGTAATAATAATTTTAAATATTTCATATATTACACCTTAAAAACACTAGTCTTGAGTATATATTTTAAATTGATATTTTAAATTATTAATATTGCTTGTCATTCTTTTATTTCAAAATCACAATCTACTGAATGTAAAACATTTTTTTTATATGAACACTATGAAAGGGGATTGTTTCAATGAATTCTTACAAAGTATAACATGCGACACGCTTAGCACTGATAGCAGTCAGAGACGGATCCCTGGGGAGTGCAACCTGAGGGGTGCTGTCGAAGTACTGTCTTCTTTTTTCTTACTTTTTTGGGGGGGGAGGGGAGGGGCCCTGGTCACAGGGACCATGGTTTACTCGAATTTATTATAATATTGTAGGGTATTACAGTAAGTTTGTATTTTATTTATAAATAATTTGTCCCCTCCCAGTTGCTGCTTGGAAAATGTAATTATGGAAAAAAAAATCTCATTTGGTCAGGGAGATTCAAGGTTTCTAGGTCATTAACCTAGTTCCTCAGTACCGCAAGACTCAATGGGTAGGTGTAAACCACTTGCACCGACCAGTGATCCATAACTGGTTCAACAAAGGCCATGGTTTGTGCTATCCTGCCTATGGGAAGCGCAAATAAAAGATCCCTTGCTGCTAATCGGAAGAGTAGCCCATGCAGTGGCGACAGCGGGTTTCCTCTCAAAATCTGCGTGGTCCTTAACCATATGTCTGACGCCATATAACCGTAAATAAAATGTGTTGAGTGCGTCGTTAAATAAAACATTTCTTTCTTTTTTAGTTCCTCAGTAGGTTACTGGAACAATGATGGGTATAAATTCAAACACATTTTTTTGTTACAACAGATCAACATGGACACCTTCAGTGACAACGCGTAAGTTTTAAAATTATTTATGATATAATATATATATATATACTCTTCAAAAGAAGAAACGCAAAACCACATTGTCGTAACATTTGGAGAATTGATTTAATTATTGAATGGTGAGTCCGATAATTACCAAATGTTGCAGGATTGTTCACAATTCACTCTAGTCCATTGTGAGTAAGTGATAGGACACACCACCAAGGTCAAGGTCATCTGGAGTCAATACCGGGTGTGGCCTCCGCGTGTGTTGACAACTGCCTGGCACCGCCTGCCCATTGAAGCAACCAGAGTACGGATGACGTCCCGGGGGATGGTGGCCCACTCGGCCTGCAAGGCTGCTGCCAGCTCGGGCAGGGTCTGGGGCTGTGGTTGTCGCTGTCGGAGGCGTCGGTCCAACTCGTCCCATAGATGCTCAATTGGGTTCAAATCCGATGATATCGATGGCCAAGGAAGGACATTAATGTTGTTGTTCTGTAGGAAAGCCGTTGTGAGACGTGCTGTGTGAGGCCTGGCGTTGTCATGTTGGAACACTGCGTTGGCGTTGGCCATAACTGGAACGATGTGTGGCCGGAGGATCTGGTCAATGTAGCCCTGTGCATTCAGGTTGCCCTGCACGTGGACCAGGTCAGTTCTGCCAGTGTGTGAGATGGCTGCCCACACCATGACACTACCCCCGCCGAATCTGTCCACTTCCTGCACGCAGTTTGCCGCATAACGTTCACCACGACGCCTATACACGCGACATCTTCCATCATGACGTCGGAGAGGAAATCGGGACTCGTCACTGAACCACACCTGTCTCCATCGCAGTTGAGGCCATTGTCGATGAATCTGGCACCACTGCAGTCGGAGTCGACGGTGTTGTGGTGTTAAGATGACACCTCGAACTGGACGTCTGGCACGAATTCCTACCTCACGTAGGCGGTTCCGTACGGTCTGGTCGGATATCCTGCGCAAACCTGGTATTGCTGCGGCTGTGGAGGTGGCAGTAGTCAATCGTTCCCGAAGGTGGCGTACCCGGATGTAGCGGTCCTGCCCGGGGGTAGTGACCCGTGGTCGACCGGATCTAGGGAGGTCACGTGTTGATCCATGTTGCTGGTAACGGTCCCCCAGTCTGGAGATGGTGCTTGGGGACACATGGAATGCCCTGGCAACGGCCGTTCTGGATTCGCCTGCGTCTAGTCGGCCGATGGCATTGTTTCTCTGCGGTTCACTGAGACGTGGCATGTCCTGGATTGTCAACTGTCGGCCAGATACAGAGGCCAGGCAAGCGAACACCCTGCAATCGACCAGTTTGACCTCGAGGGGTTACTCGACGAGTGGAAGTAAGATTTTTGTTATAGCTCACTATCGTCATAGTTGATTTTTTTAAATTTTACACCATGTTTTATGTTCCACACGGCGATGTTCGAAAGGTTATTGATACAATATACACGGCTTTGATCAATGCTTGTATTTTTATGTAATTTTTGTATATTTCCAGTGACGACTTTTATGCCACTACCACCACCACAGCAGCAGCCGCAGCCACCACCACAGCAGCAGCAGCCACCACCACCCCTACTACATACCGGTACTCAGGACTTTTAAACCCCCCAAAGAGCACTGCTATGTAAGTATGTTTACTAAAAACACACTACCTTACTGTTCTTTTAAAATCGTGCTGGTTTGTCTTTGTTGCTTTTTATATAATTAAGAAATTAATATCCAGTGGATGATATTTGTCATAGGGACGTCAGAATTAATCTGACATTAAGGAGCAGGAAGTGGGTGAGGGGATGTTCTCTCTCTATACCACTACAATGTCTAGACATGATTTTTAAAACATATTGATTAAAATGGTATTAAAATGAGTATCGTGCAATTATTACATATATATTAAGCTGACATTTTCAGAAATATTAACTTTTTTGAGAGCTAATGCATGAATTTGAATGGGTATGATGCCTTGTCAATAACAATAATCTGAGCACATTCGCATATATTTGTTATTAACAATTCGACTGAACCAGCCTTTACGTGACCTACGATTCCCCTACTATCCTGCCAACGCCAGGTGTATTATTTGTGTCGACAAGGCCAACGCTCTAGATTAAACAAATATTTTTTTTCAGGAAATAAGTGTATTTATGAGACATGCACACTATCATTTTGGCTTCGTACACGGTCATTATCCCATGCTTATATGTTAGATTTAAATTATTTTGTTAAAGTATTCAACCGACATGTAAATGGTGTTGTCTGATCAGTATCGAATACCATTTTAACACGTTTTCTGTCTGCAATTTTTGAATGACGTCAGTATTTGAATGACGTTGCATACAAGAACAACTGCTTCCGTTTTTAGAAGGCACAAAACTTTCAATGTAAAATTGTTATTTATTTCACCGTGTTTGAAGAAACATCGATTTTCAAAAAGTACCATTTGTTAAACATTATATTTGTCCACCACTGCAAATACATAGATCTTCAAACTAAATCAGTATAAGAAAATTAACTTACTATTTTCAGATGAAGTCTTGATCCTGTCGATTTCTAGCAGTGACAAAATCTCTTAAAATTATCCAAATGAATCTTCTTTCTTCTAACAATGACGAAATATCTCAAACGAATCTCCTAACAATGACGTAGTAGTTGTGATTGAATAACAATCGTTTTTGGCGAGCGAATGACAATTAAACCGTATCTATCCTTTTTATACTCTTCGTGCCAGTCTAAGTAGGTCAGGGGGCATTCTAAGTAGGTCAGAGTCGGGTCAGTAGGACGCTGCACACGGCACAGTAGACCAGTCTAAGTAGGTCAGGGCCGGGTCAGTAGGACGTTGCACACGGCACAGTAGGTCAGGGACGGGTCAGTAGGACGAGGTCACGTGACGTCGTCAAGGTCACGGAAAGTAGGTCATGGCGCCATATAGGCCCCCTTACTACTGCCAGCACAAAAACACATATGGGCTACTGGGTGTCATAAAAGGTAAGTATATGAAAATATTATTTATATAATTATGTAAAACCACAGTGTGTATGTGAGAGAGAGAGAGAGAGAGAGAGAGAGAGAGAGAGAGAGAGAGAGAGAGAGAGAGAGAGAGAGAGAGAGAGCTGGCAAAACATTACGAGTCTAACGGAGTTCAAATCACCCAATACCCATGTATGTCAGCACCGAGGCACAATATTTGTACTGGGAATGTAATAATACGCATTAATAAACTTCCACGAATTATAAACATGTTCTCTTCCATGCTCAAGGCACAATCCAATGTATTGAAATGTTCTATCCATCATGTTTGACTGTGTTAACGTTTCTATAGAGCTGTAGTGTACATTTTCCCATGAAATTAACTAACAAGTTGCTCAAACCCAAGAATAAACCAGGTCATCCAGCACACAGTCTCAGTAAAGCGCTGGCACGGTCTATCTTAAAGACCAAAGCTGGTCCCAGTGATCGTCGGTGCATCCTTTCAGATTCATTACACAAATACAAAAGGATTTCAAAATATTAAACAACAAAACAGTCTACTTGAACAACATCTGAATGAAGAGAAACCAAGAATTAAAACATAAAGTAAAGCTTGGAGACACGAAAGTGAGGGCTAGACGAGTGGTAGAAAATTCCTTCGGTATTCTGGCCAACAGAATGAATGAATGTTTGTTTAACGACACCCCAGCAAAAAAAATACATATCGGCTATTGGGTGTCACAAATGGTAAGTATATGAACATATTATTTATATATATTTATGTAAAACCACAGTGTAAGGAGCTGGGGGGGGGGGGGGAGTATAATACAATATATAAAATCAAGTTAAGTATATCTTAAAATTGTGTATAGAAGTCAAAGTGTTTTAAAAACGATTTAAACGATTCCAAAACATTTTCTGGCCAACAGATTCAGATTCAGGGTTTGTTTTGGGTTGTTGTTCTTTACAACAATTGACCTTAGTCCAGATAAAGTAGAACACCTAGTTTTGGCAGCATGTTGTTTACATAATTATATGGTTGAAAACAATAGAGATGCATACATTAGCATGTTTGATGTTGAAGATACTGATGACCATACAATCACGAATAGAGCATGGAGAAATGATCGGCCATTGACAGGGCTGCAACCAACCTCAGATCAAAACCTGAGAACAAGTGCAAAGGATGAAAGATGGAAGCTAACATTTCTGACATTGGATTAGTTTTTCCGTGACTCGTATGACGGCCATTCTGCAGAACGCCACGGAAGTTAGCGTTTAGTCTCTAAATGCCCGAGCCTATCCTAGCAGCAGCACTTGAATATTGGCCGCCCGACTCTAAGAAGAAATAGGAAGCGGGGTAGCCCCTACTACCGTCTTTACTGTTGTGACTCAGAAGAGAAAGCGTCGTTAAGCGAATTCACCCGGTTCAAACTGTGACAATTCCCCATCCGCGGGGGATTTCATAAAATCTTAAGCTGCTGGCCTAGCCAGGTGTGTGTGTGTGAAAACTGGTAACTCCAAACAACTTAACATTTGGCGAACAGCAAAAGATAATTTCTATATATACCAACATAATTTTTAATAATATGTTTTATAAGTTTATATTTTGACAGTAAATCACAATCTGATTATTTGTGATTTTCTTAATCTTTGTCAGATCGGACTTCCATTCCTCGGAATCCTTGTCTGTGGGACTTGTATTCCTAGGAATTTAAGTCTCTGGGAAGTGGATTCCGAGGAATGTAAGTCCGTGGGACTTTTATTCCTGGTACTCCTGGTCCACAGGACTTTCAATCCTAGTATTCCTAGTCCTCTGGAATTTATTTCCGATATTTTGCTTATTACATATATGATTCCTGAAAATCCCTGAAATAAAACGTTGAAAACTGTACTTAGTTCTAGTAGTTAGTACTAATAACTAGTACTATAATGGCCAGTTAGGCCCTACTACAATATAAAAATAACAGGAATAATAAGCATGAAAAATTACCTTTTACTGGTGAACAATTAAAAATAGCATCAAAACACTTGAAATTAATTATCACTGCCTGCCTCATGGCAGTTTTGACCATCATAAGCATAAAATATGAGTTGAGGAAAGGGTCTCTGCATTTTTATACCAGACCGTAAGGAACATCATAAGCGTTCGAGACTGGGTGGAGGTGGGGTCGGTGGAGGGGTGGAGGGGTCACTCCCCCAGTGCTGGGGGGTCAATGGACACTTTCGGCAAAATGAGCTGGCCTGAAATCTTCACCATGTATTTCCATCATTATACTCACAATATTAGTTGTAATCCATGTAAAAATGCAGACTGATTTGTTTGGAATCCTATTTAGCGTCTTGGTAGTAATGCGAATATAAATATACGCTGTGTTACAGATTCGGATATTTTCGTTTTATTCGGGCAATAAAAATCAGCCTGACCCCACCCCACCCCTACTCCCAAAAAGGGAGCCTGAATGCCTATTGTGACCAAAACTGTCAGGTGTAAAAGTGTCATGAATAGTTAGTCTGTTTAAAAATATCTTTGTAAATTGTGTGTGCATATTATTGACAGTATGATAATTGTTCAGGGGTTACTTTTTTGTCTTAGTCGCTGTAGTGGCCCACTGAGCTGTTAAGCCCACTATTTCTATTAATTGATAAACCTTAATGATAACCATTTAACATAATTTGTTATCGATGGTATGGTTGGTTGGGACTAAGATATCATAGAGCCCAGAGTCTGCTATGTCATAATTATGTTAGACCAAATTAATTTTTGAAAATGAAAATTGACAAAGCAGGCACATGTTCAGTAAATTATGCAGGGGTGAGGTCTAGACTGTGGCAGGTAGAAATTTGTTTTGAAGAGGGATGTTTAGACCACGCCACCCCACCCCACACCCTACGTACACGCGCCTGCAACATTATTGACAAAAAGGCACAAACTTAAAAATTATATAAGATGGGCAAGTTATACTTATCTGCGAGTACTAATACATGCTTCGAATTATTGAAAATCTTTTCGAGTTACATTTAAATGTTTAAACATTAATTAGTTGGAACACGCAATGGATAAACACCTTGGTTTTGCTCGTGTAATAAGGTCAACAAAATGTGTACATGTGTACTCTTGCTCTAGAAAATATTTAAATAAGGAGAGGCGCCAGTATCCCAAGTTAATTCAATAAACCAGAAAGGAGACTGCTTTTCATTTTGTTTACATTTATAATTTATATTTTATATGTACCACCGGACTTAAATTTTGATTGTCCAGGAATGCAAATCCGACCCAGACTTAATATCCTGGCAGTCAGACCAGTATTCCTAAGGAACGTAAGTCCTAGGACTTGCATTCCTAGGTATATTTGACCTAGGACCTGCATTCCTAGGAGACTAAGTCCGGCCAGACAACTATTCCTATGGACTTGCATTCCGTTTACACCGGCACTGCCTCAGGGACCAAAATTTTGAGTTTAGATCAGAATATAACTGCTCTTGATTTGGTTAGGGTCATTTCGGGGTGTTTTTTTACTAGAGAGATAGAAAAGGTCCCGTTTTCTAAATTGTTCTTAGATGACGTTATTATGGCTTCCAGAGACGCCTGTGACGTTCTTAATCAGCATCTAGCTATAAAATATAGATTCTAATACCATAGAGAAACGTAGTGTTTCTTGGTATAAGGCTAAAGACATTATCATGGTGGATAGCAGAACCAATAATAGTGTAGACTAACTTTTATAGTTTGTTTATATCTAGAGATGCTTGATTCCCAGTATGGTAGTACATATAAATAGTTTACATAATAATAATACTATTTTAATAAGAGTAAAGGTTTAGTTATTCTACAGTGGAATTCCAGAGGTCTTAGGGCTAATGGTCCCGAGCTCAAGAATTTTTAGACTTAAATTCTGATATTGATGTTATTGCTATCCAGAATAAAGATAAGAAAAATAAATTATTTACAGAATTCAAAATTCCTGGTTTTACTGGACTTTTTCTACGGATAGTGACAACTGTAAAGCAGGTCTAGCCACCTTCGTTAAAAATGGTATTGCCCATTCGCAGATTCCAGCTGTTGGGAAACACCAATGTATCGAGTCATTAGGGGTGTCTATTCACACTAAAATAATGATATTAATAAAAAAAAATTATATATACATCCAGCCGTCGCTGGTAAAAATATAACTAGTAAACATATTTGTTTAAATGACTTTTTGACTATTATTGGTAACCATGTTCAAAATTATTTACAGTAGGTGATTTAAATAGTAAAAATATTATTTGGGGTTCAAAGGTTACCAATATGACAGGCCGTATTATAGGAAATTTAATTGATAGTTTAAATTTAGCCTGTCTTAACGACGGCAGTCCTACCTATTTATCAGACGCCTACAATACTTGGTCATGTTTGGATGTGACTCTAGTGTCTAGTGACTTGGCTGCCAAATGCGGTTGGGAAAGAAATGTTTTATTTAACGACGCACTCAACACATTTTATTTACGGTTATATGGCGTCAGACATATGGTTAAGGACCACACAGATTTTGAGAGGAAACCCGCTGTCGCCACTACATGGGCTACTCTTCCGATTAGCAGCAAGGGATCTTTTATTTGCGTTTCCCACAGGCAGGATAGCACAAACCATGGCCTTTGTTGAACCAGTTATGGATCACTGGTCGGTGCAAGTGGTTTACACCTACCCATTGAGCCTTGCGGAGCACTCACTCGGGGTTTGGAGTCGGTATCTGGATTAAAAATCCCATGGCTCGACTGGGATCCGAACCCAGTACCTTCCAGCCTGTAGACCGATGGCCTGCCACCGAGGCCGATAAATGCGGTTGGGAGGTACTTGATGACTTGGGCAGCGACCACTTCTCTGTCAAAATTTCCTATAATGTCTCGGATAATGCACCCATAATCAAGCTCAGACCGAACTAAAGATCTATAAAGTCGGAGCATAACCTTTCGATCTGCTCCCCATTCAGTCTTGCCAATAACCTTTAAGATATTGAGGTTTTACATGGTTTTACAACTGCAACTTGTCAAAGCAATAGGGCGATAACTGGTAGGATTTGTTGGATCCTTACCAGGCTTAGGAAAGGAATGACAATGGCTTTTCTCCAGTCAGAAGGAAAGTCACCAGAAATCCAGATTTTGTTAAAGATATTTAATAGAACCATTAAGGATGATTCAGGTAAGTGTTTTAAGAGTTGATAATGTATTTTATCTGGTCCTACTGAAGTATTATGTGCGTAGAGCGTCCTGCAACTCCTCCAAAGAGGTAGGTTCGCTGCATAATATCTTTAGTTCGGTCTAAACTTGATTATGGATGCACTGTGTATGGGTCGGCACGTAAGTCTTACTTACAAATGCTAGATCCTATACACAACCAGGGACTTAGGCTTTGTCTTGGTGCTTTCAAAACATCTCCTGTGGAGAGCTTGTACGTTGATGCACACGAGCCTAGTTTGGGTGTTAGACGTGCAAAGCTTTCTCTGCAGTATGATACAAAGATAAAATTAATGCCAAAACATCCTGCACATAATGCGGTGTTTGATAACAAATATATGCAGTCATTTGGTATTCGCATTAAACAGTTTTTATCAGTTTCCAATATTGATTTAACAGACATTTTGGAAACGTCTTCATATTTTATTTTGCCACCTTGCTGTATCAAACCACCAAACATTGTATTCGATCTTGTGCATTGTGACGGTACATGCTCTTAATTTCTTTTCGCCTGTGGCGATATTAATTGTTTTAGAAGGCCGTGTGCAGTTCCAGTGCACTTAGCCCAGATGGGCAATTTGTTACGTAATGCCTTCGCGCGATCGGGCATTCTAATACACACCCAGCCCAGGTGCGGAGCCATGTGGCCAGTAGTTACGTAATACCTCCGCGAGTGCGGTTTTTACAACCGTGATTTGGCGACGATGGCGTCAGTAAGTCTGGCGATCAAAGAGAAAAATGCGTCTCTGGGAGTTGGGGATATATCACTTGATAGGGGGAGGACCGCCTTGTACCCCCAGGCGATTTCTGATTTTATAATAAATAGCTAGTTTTTTTTAGATATCGTGGATAACCAAAAAGGAAGGCCTCCCGGGAACGTTGTCCGTTTGGACTTTGGTAAATATATTATTTCTGCTCTGTTTTTGATATTTGATAATCGTGTTTTATTCAGTTACGGGTATTATAGAATCCCCGTGACATGCATCTAAAAAAAAGACAACATTTCATGGAAATCCAAGAGAGGTACTGTGATTACGTTCCTGTTTACACAGACGGATCACGGGATGGGAATGCTGTTGCTTGTGCTACAGTTTTTCCATCAGACGCAATAATTTCCATGAGATTGCCCGATTCAGCATTAATCTTTACTGCTGAAATTTGGGTAATGATTAAAGCCCTGGAACAGATTAAGGATTCATGTGCATCTAAGTATATTATTTTTACAGATTCACTTTCGTGTCTCCAAGCTCTACAGTACATGAAATTGGAGTATCCCTTAGTCGGGATGGTGATACAAAAGTGTGTCTTTTTATCAATTGCCAATAAAGATGTTATATTTTGTTGGGTACCCAGCCATGTTGGCATTAGGGGTGTAAGGCAGAGTTGCTGCCAAGTCTGCTTTGAACTTGCCCCGTGTCCATGTTGGTGTCCCCTTCAGTGATTTTACATTTCATATTGACCAATATATCTTTTCGACTTGTAAGATGATTGGGACGGTGCGGTTGCGAATAAGCTTCATTCTGTCGAGGCAGTCCTGGGAGAGTGGCAGTCATCCTACAGGCGGTGCAGGAAGGATGAAGTAGTCTTATGCCGTGCCCGCATCGGCCATACATATTTGACGCATTCATTTATTTTAAAGGACCCTCCTCCTCAGTGTGAACACTGTCAGTGTTCACTGACTGTGCGCCACATTTTGGTGGAGTGTGATCATCTCAAGCCGCCAAGAAATGATATATTTGGCAACAGAATGTTTTGGAATCGTTTAAATTTCATCCAATGTTAATTGTAAAGTTTTTAAAACACTTATATTTCCATACAAAATTTTAAGATATACTTAACTTGATTTTATATATTGTATTATACTTCCCCCCCCCCCCCCCCAGCTCCTTACACTGTGGTTTTACATAAATATATATAAATAATATGTTCATATACTCATCATTTGTGACACCTAATAGCCGATATGTATTTTTGTGCTGGGGTGTCGTTAAACAAACATTCATTCATACAGACACTTGTATTCTAAACAAGAAAATATATTTAATATGTAGTTTAGTCATAGAAATATTTTATTAGTCGGAAACATATTACAATGCAACAAACTCAGGAATGTTCCTTAATAAAACAGGGATATATCAGTTTCAATTGTGCTCTGGGAGCATTTATAATGTCGCGAATGAATGAATGAATGAATGTTTAACGACACCCCAGCACCAAAACTACATCGGCTATTGGGTGTCAAACTATGGTAATGCAAACACATAAGGTGAGGATCAACATCAATATAAAAATTCAACATTTAAATAAAAAGAGTGTAAAGAACTGTACAAAAATACAAATATCACAGATAGATACTGACTTTTACTCAAAATTGCAATTTGTGCTGTATTGGCCATTCTCAAAGAGAATGTTACAACCCTGCACCACGGTGAGCTTACAGCACGCGCAGGGGTTACAATGTCGCGAAGTTACTGGACTAGTTGTATTGGAGCACTTGACGGAGAACACACAGTCAGATAACAGCGAATCCCAATACTTTAAATTACAAACATTTCTTTAGCCATTATACGTCTGGCTCTCGTGGATGCAGATCACAGGTTTAGTTATGTGGAATGAATGAATTTTTAACGACACTTCATCATAAAAATAGGGTAAAGGGGGGCATTAAGCACCAGCTTTGTCCTTAAATTTTATAATTTGTTAGTTTTATCAAAATGAAAATTTTTAAAATGCAAATACTTTTATCATATTGATGAATTAGGGCTTTATTGACAATACTAGAACTTCTGCTGCAAAAAAAAGTCTTGTTTACTATGAAAAATAAATGTTTCTGAAAAGTCATTTATTATGCACCACATACTACTTGTGGTGGCATTAAGCACCACCTCATCTCTACCCACTACTGATGACAAAAGTCGCATATCCACTCGATTTCTTCCAGTTCCACAGCACTGTAAGTAACACCTGCACACAATGCGTGGTACCAGGAGTCACAAAGGTCACACTGGACCCAGAGACTGTTGGACTCTCCTATAAGTCCACATCTGTTGCATGGGACATCATCGTCATCATCTGACCTCCCTATGGGACTTCTGGATCTACTCTGCCTTCGACTTGTACTTGGTTGAGGGTTTTGCGATCCCATGCTGTTTCTAGCAGTACTGGAGGCAGATGTTTTACCCCTGCCCTTACCCTTACGACCAGCACCACGTCCACGAGTAGTAACCTCCTTCCTGGCATTTTCCTCCATGGTTCGCTCAATACACTCTGATGTAGTAAGGCTCTCACCATAGCGAAAACGTTGGATCCTTGCAGATCTACCCCTGCTTGATTTAGCAAATTGAGGGGTTAGCTGTTTGAGAAAGAAGTCTTTTATGGAGTGTGGTGGGGATGAGAGTGCTGATGGACTTGTACTTGGAAGCAGCTGTGAAGAATCGGTTGATTCTGTCGATGTTGATGATAAAGGCACACTCATTACATCTGAAGATGGTACAGCAGAAGAGGCAGTAGTCACTGCATTAGAAGTATGCTCAGTTGCGAGAGAAACAGCTGGGTTATTTCCATTTGAAGATTCGCTTGACTCATGGCTAACATGGGGCCTGTTTGCCATACCTTCTAACGGAACAGCATTCTTGTTAAAAGGAAATATTCCTGTGGCACGGAATCCTGCCTTCACTATGTCAGAAGCAAAGGATTTTTCATACAGTTTCTTCAGCATTGCAGGGAAATGTGCCTTGGAAACAGGTCCTGTGTGTGTCCGGGCATACTTCACTAGCAAGGATTGCCAAACTGCTTTTACTGGCCGAAAAACAGCACGATCAAATGGTTGCAGGAGATGGGTCAGATGAGCAGGAAGTCGCAGGAGAATGACTTTGTTCTTCTTGGCTGCTTCCATTAAAGCAAGTGAAAGGTGAGATGCATGGCCATCAAATATCAACACCCTTGGATTTGAAGACAAATGTTCAGTGTTTTTCAGAAACACCTTTTGAAACCAGTCAAGGAACCGAGGTCCTTCCATCCATCCTTTAGCACTCGTCGTGAAAGTCGTTCCATCTGGTCCACCCTCAGTCCAAGCCAAGTAGAGGTTCTTGCCCTGATACACCACATAAGGAGGTAAAACCTGACCACTAGCTGAACCTCCACAATTTACAGTTATTTGTTCTCTACCTGATCCTCCAATGTTCTGATTGACACGCTTGGACCCTTTTCTGGCGAGAACGACCTGTGATTTGGGGTCCGTCACAAAGCCACTTTCATCAACGTTGAAAATCTGCTGAGGGAGGCCCTTCACTCCTGCATCTGTCAAAACTTTGTCCAACAGTTCAAACCAGTGTTGTATCACCACCGGATCTTCAGCCCTTGCTCTTGCCGTACTAAGATGTTCTGTCTTGCGAGGAACAATATCGTTATGGCGCTTTAGGAAATTTTCCAGCCATTCGCGTCCGGGACGACCTTCAATAAATGGTGTTTCAATGCCTGACTTTGTCACAAAGTCCCTTACGATATCCTTAACTTCTTCTTTGCTGAAACCCCAACCCCAGTCAGCCAGGAGTTTGAGGCACTCTGATAACTCCTCCTCACAGACAGCAGGCAATGCAGTCTGATTCCCAATATGAGCATTGACAGGAATCTCTCCCCGGACTCTGACTAACAGCGACTTCTTATTGACGCCATAATACTTAGCTGCCTGTGATGATGACATTTCCTTTCCCATTACTGAATTGTAGGCATCAGTCATGGCTTGGCTATGTTGGAAATTAACCCTACCACCTTCAGTCTTCTTTTTGTAATTGCGCACCATACTGAAATAAAGAGGGGGCATTAAGCACCAGTGCATAATCATTACATTAGAACTTAATTTAAGCAGTCCATATAAAAATGGCATGTGCTTTACAACATACCATGGTAGATTCATACATTATGCAATGCTTTGTAATGGTATGTATGCTTACCAAATTAAACTGACAATTTATTTAACTTCCAACAAACCATAAATTAGCCCTATGGGGGCATTAAGCCCCAGATTAAAACAATAATCTTATTTCCTCCGTAAGAGGTATAAAAAGTCAAAACAACTTGTCTACTTATTCCCTTATTTAAATAACAGAACAAGAAAATATGTATTCTGGCACAATAACAACTTTATTTATTTATACTAAAAATAAAAAAACCCACCCTCTTAATCATTGACAGCCACGCCCACCCGACCAACCCCTAAGTGTGAATTCATGTAAGCCTATTTTTGAAACTTCAAAAACAAATTTCATTACACTTTTTAATTTAAACTTACCTTGATCAATTTCTGGCCTTCTCTGCAACTAAATTGGCTTCAAATGCGGTCAGCTGACTAAAATTTAGATGATTTATGCTTGGCTAGTCAAAGACAAAAAAGTTGTTAAAAAAGATTAAAGATGGCGTTCAAAAAAGTTAAATCAACATCACCAAGGTTTCAATGAATTAATTAATACTATTGGTTGATTAGAATCCAGTCAGGGTTTTTAAAAAAAATTCTGATTGGTTCCTGTTCAAGGACATGCAGGGCTTAATGCCCCCAATGCTTTGTAATTGAAATATAATGGAAATAAAATAAGGTTTAGGATCAGTGGTGCTTAATGCCCCATGGTGCTTAATGCCCCCCCTTTACCCTACACATCGGCTATTGGGTGTCACAATAGTTGTGTACCCAACCATGTTGGCATTAAGGGGAACGAAAAGGCAGATGTTGCTGCCAAGTCTGCTTTTAACTTGCCCCGTGTTCATGTTGGTGTCCCCTACAGTGATTTCAAATTTCATATTAACCAATATATTTTTTCGACTTGGCACGATGATTGGGGCGGTGCGGTTGCGAACAAGCTTCATTCTGTCAAGCCAGTCCTGGGAGAGTGGCAGTCATCTTGCAGGCGGTGCAGGCAGGATGAAGTAGTGTTATGCCGTGCTCGCATCGACCACACATATTTGACACTCATTTATTTTCAAGGACCCTGCTCCTCAGTGAAGGCTCAATGGGTAGGTGTAAACCACTTGCACCGACCAGTGATCCATAACTGGTTCAACAAAGGCCATGGTTTGTGCTATCCTGCCTGTGGGAAGCGCAAATAAAAGATCCCTTGCTGCCTGTCGTAAAAACAGTAGCCTGTGGCGACAGCGGGTTTCCTCTAAAAACAGTGTCAAAATGACCATATGTTTGACGTCCAATAGCCGATTATAAGATAAAAAATCAATGTGCTCTAGTGGCGTCGTTAAATAAAACAATCTTTACTTTTGCTCCTCAGTGTGAATATTGTCAGTGTACGCTGACTGCGACACATTTTGGTAGAGTGATCATCTCAAACCGACGAGAAATGATATATCTGGCAACAGAAATGTTTTAGAATCCTTTAAATTCCATCCAGAATTAATTGTAAAGTTTTTGAAACATTTTGACTTCTATACCAAGTGTTAAGGTTTTACTTACCTCGATTTTATGTATTGTATTATACTTTTCTTCACAGCTCCTTACACTGTGGTTTTACATAAATATATATAAATATTTTCATATACTTACCATTTGTGACACCCAATAGCCGATGTGTATTTTTGTGCTGGGGTGTCGTTAAACATTCATTCATTCATGTTGCCAAATATATCATTTCTCGTCGGCTTGAGATGATCACACTCAACCAAAATGTGGCGCAGTCAGTACACACCGACAATATTCACACCGAGGAGGGTCCATTAAAATAAATGAATGCGTCAAATATGTATGGCCGATGTGGGCACGGCACAAGACTACTTCATCCTTCTTGCACCGCCTGTAGGATGTCTGCCACTCTCCCAGGACTGGCTTGACAGAATGAAGCATGTTTGCAACCGCACCGTCATCTTGCCAAGTCGAAAAGATATATAGGTTAATATGAAATTTAAAATCACTGTACGGGACACCAACATGGATACGGGACAAGTTCAAAGCAGACTTGGCAGCAACATCTGCCTTTTCGTTACCCTTAATGCAAACATGGCTGGGTATCCAACAAAATATAAATATATTACCATTCCAACTAACGTAGTGCTCCAATTTCATGTACTGTAGAGCTTGGATGCACATAAATCCCCAATCTGCCCCAGGGCTTTAATGATTGGCCAGGTTTCAGCAGTAAAGATTGATGCTGAATCGGGAAATCTGATGGAAATTATTGCGTGTGATGGAAAACCTGCAGCACAAGCCACACAAGCCCATCCCGTGATCCGTCTGTGCAAACAGGAATACAACCACAGTACCTCTCCTGGATTTCCATGAAATGTTGTTTATAAATAACTGCATCTGTACGATCCCTCTTTAGACGCACAAGATCAAACACAACCCTTGGTGGTCCGATACAAAATATGAAGGTGTTTCCAAAATGTCTGTCAAATCAATGTTGGAAACTGATTAAAAAAAAAAAAAAAAAAAAAAACAATGCGAAGACCAAATGCTCGAACCGCATCCGGCCTCGCACCAAACAACTTCATATATCCATTATCAAACACCGCATTGTGTGCAGGATGTTTTCGCACAGATTCAATCCCTGTAGCGTACTGCAGAGAAAGTTTTGCACGTCTAGCACCCAGACTAGGTTCGTGTGCATCGACGTACAAGTCCTCCACAGGAGATGCTCCGAAAGCACCAAGACAAAGATCAAGTCCCTAGTTGTGTATAGGATCTAGCATTTGCAAGTAAGACTTACGTGCTGACCCATACACAATGCACCCATAATCAAGCTCAGACCGAACTAAAGATCTATAAAGTCGGAGCATAACCTGTCGATCTGCTCCCCATTCAGTCTTGCCAATCACCTTTAAGATATCGAGGGCCTTTAAGCCCTTCTTTTTCACATACTGTAAATGAGGAACAAAAGATAGCCTCCTGTCAAAAATAACCCCCAGAAATTTGGTCTCCTTCACAACCGAACCCGGAGTTTTATCCAAAAACAGCTGAGGATCTAAATGGTGACCTCCTTTCTGGCAGGCGGTCAGGTAGGCCCGACCTGATCAATCGGCTGGTCACGCCAAGCTCGAGAGCACACAATCTTTGTTTTGTTTACATTTAGTCAAGAGCAAACATTGTTTTATATACCATATGTATTTGTTACTCTTGGGGCGGTGGCTAGGGTCAATTGGGTGATTTTGTTTTCTTAATGCCCAAGTATATCAACCATGTATCCCTGGCATGGCTGTCTGCTGGTTATCCGCAGCACCATGTTCCCTTGTTGGACTCGGTGGTGGGTGGGGGGCATGGTTGATGAACCTTTTATTCATTAAATATGGATTTAAAAAAAAAAAAAATACAAATTCTGATGGGACCCTGAAAAGGGTCCACACCGAAGTTTCGGACTTCTTGTCTTCGGACGAGGAGTCCATGAAATCAAAGAAAAGTGTGAAGAAATCCAAAGTGATTTCTTCACAAAATTGGCCAAGGTTTCTTGTCATCAGTTCTACTGATGATGGGGCCTTGAACAAATTATCCCCGTTTGCCATTCAAAAGGCAATTGTTGGCTTGGCTGGTGAGCCAAAATCAGTTTAAAAAATTAAAAATGGGCTGTTGGTTGAATGTTCAACCGACAAGCATTCAACTTGCCTCCTCAAGTCGACAGTTTTTTTTGTAACGTGCCGATTAAGGTAACTCCGCATACCTCCCTCAACTCGTCAAAGGGAGTGATCAGATGCAGAGATTTGGAAGGTGTTACTGAAGAAGAAATCTGCGAAAATTTAAGTTCTCAGGGTGTTACTGCGGTGAGGAGGATAAAGGTTCGTCGAAACAATGACTTGTTACCGACGTATACTTGTATCCTCACCTTTAACGTCCCTACCCTTCCTCAATCTGTCAAAGCCGGTTACCTTAATATTCCTGTTGAACCCTTTGTTCCAAACCCCTTGCGTTGCTTCAAATGCCAGCGGTTTTGGCCATGGTCAGAACACATGTCGTGGAAAACTTACATGCGCTCGTTGTGGGTCTATTTGACCATGACAGCAAGACATGTAAGAACGATACACTTTGTATCAACTGCAAGGGAAACCACTGTGCATACTCGCGAGAGTGTCCGCGGTGGAAGCTGGAAAAAAGAGTTCAACAGGTGAAGGTACAAAATAAACTGTCCTTCACGGATGCCAGGAGGTTGGTGGAGACGGCAACACCTACAGTCGGTGACAAGTCATATGCAGCTGCAGCTGCTGCCAAAGTCGCCACTAAAAGTGTTGCAGTCAACACAGACCTCACTTGGCATTGTGATGAAGCCAAGTACAAGAAACTGTCTGATATTGAGAAGACGCAAAAACAGGTGCAAAAAAGCAGCACAAAAACAAAAAATCACACCCCAGAAAAAGGAAATTGAAACTGAAGTGTCATTGGGATTTTAAAAATCCACCAAATAGGTCGAGCACTAGTCTCCCTAAGACAGGCAATGACACAAAGAAATCTCCAAAGAAAGCTACAGAAGTACTGTCTGGTAGGCTGAAAAAGATCGAATTACGTTCGGTCCCGATCAGCAATATGTATGATACTTTGGCTGATATCGGTGATGATGATATGGAGATTTCATCTCCAGATCATTGCCGATCACAAAGACCACCAGCAAAGCCAAAGATAAAACCCATACTTCCTTCCGATGGAAAATAAAGTTATCCAGTGGAACTGTCGTGGGCTTAGGCCCAATTTTGATGAATTAAGTCTTCTAATTCAAAAGTATAATCCTCTTGCAGTGTGTCTTCAGGAAACTTTCCTGAAGGATACTGACAGTATTAACATCAGAGGATTTAATCTCTACCATAAATGTCAACAGAGTGAAAACAGAGCGTCTGGGGGCGTTTCCATTATTGTAAATGAAAACATTCCCCAGAGTGAAGTCATATTAAAGTCGACTTTACAAGCTGTGGCCGTAAAGGTCACGGCTCATAAAACTATTACTCTCTGTTCAGTTTATTTACCCCCTCGAAACAATTACAATTTTAGCACTGGGGACTTTCAAGGTCTTCTTGATCAACTCCCTACTCCCTTTATTATCATGGAAGATTTTAATGCACACCACACTTTGTGGGGATGCGATGACATAAACACTAGAGGTAAACAATTAGAAGACTTAATTCTCAAAAATGACTTAATATTACTTAATGATAAAAGTCATACATACTTTCATCCTGCAAGTGGTTCTGTCACATCCATTGATTTAACCCTTTGTAGTCCATCACTTTGTCTTGATTTCTCATGGAAAGTTTGTCCAGACCCTTGTGGTAGTGACCACTTTCCAGTTATTTTGGAGAATGATGGGCCTCCATCACTTGAAAGAGTTCAGAGATGGAGGTTGACGGGGGCAAACTGGGATCAATTTCGGCATCTGTGCAGCACTCGACTGCAACAAACTGCCATGACTGGTGCCGATGATCCCATGTCTTTGTTCACCTCCATCTTGAAAGATATTGCAGAGGAAACTATTCCTAAGACTTCGGCAGTACCGAAGCGTTTCAATAAATCATGGTTTAATGAGACATGCAAAGATGCAATCAAAGAGCGAAACAGGACCCTCGAGAGGTTCAAACGCGAACCTACCGGGGATAACCTGAATAGTTATCGCATTGCTCGGGCAAAGGCTCGTAAAACTATCAGACAGAGTAAGAAATCATCTTGGAGAAATTATGTTTCCAAGTTGACTTCTCAAACATCAGTGAAATCTGTCTGGAATAGGATACGTAAAATCAAGGGAAAAGAATCCAATAATATAGTTCGCCATTTGTCTGTCAATGACACGGATGTTACGTCTCATCGTGACATTGCCAATGCATTGGCAGACAATTTCTCTCATAACTCTTCGTCTTCTTTCAGTACAGATGCTTTTACATCTGTCAGAAATAAAGCTGAAAAGCAACCTATTAACTTTTCATCTGAAAATGCTGAAGTATACAACAGGCACTTCTCTTTGGAGGAGTTGCAGGACGCTCTACGTAGAGCCCATGATACTTCGGTAGGACCAGATGAAATACATTATCAACTCTTAAAACACTTACCTGAATCATCCTTCATGGTTCTATTAAATATCTTTAACAAAATCTGGATTTCGGGTGACTTTCCTTCTGATTGGAGAAAAGCCATTGTCATTCCTATTCCTAAGCCTGGTAAGGATCCAACAAATCCTACCAGTTATCGGCCTATTGCTTTGACAAGTTGCATTTGTAAAACCATGGAAAGAATGATCAACCGTAGACTTGTCTGGTATCTTGAGTCCCACAAATTGCTTACTAACGTGCAATGTGGGTTCAGGCCTAGACGTAGCACGGTCGATCATCTTGTTAGATTTGAAACGTTTTGTAGGGATGCTTTTATCCATAACCAGCATTTGGTATCGGTCTTTTTTGACCTCGAGAAAGCTTATGATACCACGTGGAAGTATGGGATTTTGAAAGACCTCCATGGCATGGGCCTAAGAGGCCGTATGCCTGGCTTTATCTCAAATTTCTTACAGAATAGGTCTTTCAAGGTACGAGTGGGATCTACGTTATCCGATTCTCACTCCCAAGAGATGGGTGTGCCTCAAGGTAGCATCCTGTCAGTAACGCTATTTTCCGTTAAAATTAACAGCATCATCCAGTGTTTAAAACCTGGCGTTGATAGCTCGTTATATGTCGACGATTTTCAGATTTGCTACAGGTCGTCCAGTATGAGTATCATTGAACGTCAGTTGCAGCTTTGTTTGAATAAACTTCAACAATGGGCAACTGACAATGGATTTCGATTCTCAAAGTCAAAAACAGTCTGTATGCATATCTGCCAGAAAAGAGGTCACCATTTAGATCCACAGCTGTTTCTGGACAAAACTCCGGTTCCAGTTGTGGAGGAGACCAAATTTCTGGGGGTTATTTTTGACAGGAGGCTATCTTTTGTTCCTCATTTACAGTATGTAAAAAAGAAGGGCTTAAAGGCCCTCAATATCTTAAAGGTTATTGGCAAGACTGAATGGGGAGCAGATCGAAAGGTTATGCTCCGACTTTACAGATCTTTAGTTCGGTCTAAACTTGATTATGGGTGCATTGTGTATGGGTCAGCACGTAAGTCTTACTTGCAAATGCTAGATCCTATACACAACCAGGGACTTAGGCTTTGTCTTGGTGCTTTCAAACATCTCCTGTGGAGAGCTTGTACGTCGATGCACACGAACCTAGTTTGGGTGCTAGACGTGCAAAGCTTTCACTGCAGTATGCTACAAAGATTAAAGCAATGCCAAAACATCCTGCACACAATGCGGTGTTTGATAATAAATATATGAACTTATTTGATGCGAAACCGAATGCGATTCGAACGTTTGGTCTTCGCATTAAGCAGTTTTTATCAGTTTCCAACATTGATTTAACAGACATTTTGGAAACGCCTTCATATTTTATTTTGCCACCTTGGTGTATCAAACCACCAAAAATTGTATTCGATCTTGTGCATCTAAAAAAAGATCGCACAGATGCAGTTATTTATAAACAACATTTCATGGAAATCCAATAGCGGTACTGTGAATACATTCCTGTTTACACAGACGGATCACGGGATGGGAATTCGGTGGCTTGTGCTACAGTGTTTCCATCAGACACAATAATTTCCATGAGATTGCCCGATTCAGCATCAATCTTTACTGCTGAAATTTGGGCAATCATTAAAGCCCTGGAACAGATTAAGGATTCATATGCATCCAAGTATATTATTTTTACAGACTCACTTTCGTGCCTTCAAGCTCTACAGTACATGAAATTGGAGCACCCCCTTAGTTGGGATGGTGATACGAAAGTGTGTCTTTTTATCAATTGCCAATAAAGATGTTATACTGTGTTGGGTACCCAGCCATGTTGGCATTAGGGGTAACGAAAAGGCAGATGTTGCTGCCAAGTCTGCTTTGAACTTGCCCCGTGTCCATGTTGGTGTCCCCTACAGTGATTTTAAATTTCATATTAACCAATATATCTTTTCGACTTGGCAAGATGATTGGGACGGTGCGGTTGCGAATAAGCTTCATTCTGTCAAGGCAGTCCTGGGAGAGTGGCAGTCATCCTATAGGCGATGCAGAAAGGATGAAGTAGTCTTATGCCGTGCCCGCATCGGCCATACATATTTGACGCATTCATTTATTTTAAAGAAGGACCCTCCTCCTCAGTGTGAACACTGTCAGTGTACACTGACTGTGCGGCACATTTTTTGGAGTGTGATCATCTCAAGCCGACAAGAAATGATATATTTGGCAACAGAAATGTTTTGGAATCGTTTAAATTCCATCCAATGTTAATTGTAAAGTTTTTAAAACACTTTGACTTCTATACAAAATTTTAAGATATACTTAACTTGATTTTATATATTGTATTATACTCCCCCCCCCCCCCCCCCCCCACACCACAGCTCCTTACACTGTGGTTTTACATGAGTCTATATAAATATGTTCATATACTTACCATTTGTGACACCCAATAGCCGATATGTATTTTTGTGCTGGGGTGTCGTTAAACAAACATTCAATCAATCCTTTCTGGCAGACATGCACACAGACGGCTCCCGACCTCGAGAATCGAAATCCATTGTCAGTTGCCCCTTGTTGAAGTTTATTCAAACAAAGCTGCAACTGACGTTCAATGACACTCACACTGGACGACCTGCAGCAAATCTGAAAATCGTCGACATATAATGAACCATCAACGCCAGGCTTTAAACACTGGGTAATGTTTTGGATGCACATGAATCCTTAATCTGTTACGGCCCTCGTTCCAGGAAGCGATCTTAGTGCTAAGAACCACCTTAAGTGTATACAGTCGTTACACACTTAAGGTGATCTTAGGGCTAAGATCGCTTCGTGGACAGGGCCCATAAATTTAATGATTGCCCAGGTTTCAGCAGTAAAGACTGATGCGGAATCGGTCAATCGGACAATCCCATGGCAATTATTGCGTTTGAATGAGAAACTGTAGAAGCCACATAATTCCCATCCCGTGATCAGTCTGTGTAAATAGGAATGTAATCACAATACCTCTCTTGGATTTCCACGAAATGTTGTTTACAAATAACTGCATCTGTGCGGTCTGTTTTTAATTTGTTTAACGACACTACTAGAGCACATTGATTTGTTAATCATCGGCTATTGGATGCCACATATTGTAATTTTGACAGTCATAGAACGGAAACCTGCTACATTTTTTCATTAGTAGCAAGGGATATGTTATATGCACCATTCCAGACAGGATAGCACATACCACGGACTTTGATATATCAGTCGTGGTGCACTGGCTGGAACGAGATATAGCCCAATAGGCCCACCGACGGGGATCGATCCTAGACCGACCGCGCATCAAGTTAGCGCTTTACCACTGGGCTACGTCCCGCACCTCGATCTTTAGATGCACAAGATCGAATGCAATTTTCGGTGGTTAGATACACCAAGGTAGCAAAATAAAATATGAAGGCGTTTCCAACATGTCGTTAAATTAATGTTGGAAACTGATAAAAAGTGTTTAATACGAAGACCAAAATTATGTTCGAATGACATTCAGCTTCGTATCAAAACACCGCATTATGTGCAGGATGTTTTGGCATTGATTTAATCTTTGTAGCATACTGCAGAGACAGTTTTGCACGACTAGCGCCCAAACTCGTTTGCATCGACTCATTTGCAGCTAAATGATAAAAAAAAAATTACGAAGTACTAATATGACATTTGTAAAGTCTGTGATATAGAACCTTTAGCTATAATCTTATGACAAAACCGTAGTTTTATTTATGACGTTTTATATAAACAACAAAAAACCAGACTACGTGATTACCTTCTACAGAATACACCAAAATTGCCATCATAATTGTTTTTTACTGATTAAAGATTGAAGAATGAATTTTTCTTAAATAAAGCCAAACAAATTAGTGGTACTATTAAATGGTATTTATAAAAAATCTGGATTTCGGGTGACTTTCCTTCTGATTGGAGAAAAGCCATTGTCATTCCTATTCCTAAGCCTGGTAAGGATCCAACAAATCCTACCAGTTATCGGCCTATTGCTTTGACAAGTTGCATTTGTAAAACCATGGAAAGAATGATCAACCGTAGACTTGTCTGGTATCTTGAGTCCCACAAATTGCTTACTAACGTGCAATGTGGGTTCAGGCCTAGACGTAGCACGGTCGATCATCTTGTTAGATTTGAAACGTTTTGTAGGGATGCTTTTATCCATAACCAGCATTTGGTATCGGTCTTTTTTGACCTCGAGAAAGCTTATGATACCACGTGGAAGTATGGGATTTTGAAAGACCTCCATGGCATGGGCCTAAGAGGCCGTATGCCTGGCTTTATCTCAAATTTCTTACAGAATAGGTCTTTCAAGGTACGAGTGGGATCTACGTTATCCGATTCTCACTCCCAAGAGATGGGTGTGCCTCAAGGTAGCATCCTGTCAGTAACGCTATTTTCCGTGAAAATTAACAGCATCACCCAGTGTTTAAAACCTGGCGTTGATAGCTCGTTATATGTCGACGATTTTCAGATTTGCTACAGGTCGTCCAGTATGAGTATCATTGAACGTCAGTTGCAGCTTTGTTTGAATAAACTGACATGGGCAACTGACAATGGATTTCGATTCTCAAAGTCAAAAACAGTCTGTATGCATATCTGCCAGAAAAGAGGTCACCATTTAGATCCACAGCTGTTTCTGGACAAAACTCCGGTTCCAGTTGTGGAGGAGACCAAATTTCTGGGGGTTATTTTTGACAGGAGGCTATCTTTTGTTCCTCATTTACAGTATGTAAAAAAGAAGGGCTTAAAGGCCCTCAATATCTTAAAGGTTATTGGTAAGACTGAATGGGGAGCAGATCGAAAGGTTATGCTCCGACTTTATAGATCTTTAGTTCGGTCTAAACTTGATTATGGGTGCATTGTGTATGGGTCAGCACGTAAGTCTTACTTGCAAATGCTAGATCCTATACACAACCAGGGACTTAGGCTTTGTCTTGGTGCTTTCAAAACATCTCCTGTGGAGAGCTTGTACGTCGATGCACACGAACCTAGTTTGGGTGCTAGACGTGCAAAGCTTTCTCTGCAGTATGCTACAAAGATTAAATCAATGCCAAAACATCCTGCACACAATGCGGTGTTTGATAATAAATATATGAAGTTATTTGATGCGAAACCGAATGCGATTCGAACGTTTGGTCTTCGCATTAAGCAGTTTTTATCAGTTTCCAACATTGATTTAACAGACATTTTGGAAACGCCTTCATATTTTATTTTGCCACCTTGGTGTATCAAACCACCAAAAATTGTATTCGATCTTGTGCATCTAAAAAAAGATCGCACAGATGCAGTTATTTATAAACAACATTTCATGGAAATCCAATAGCGGTACTGTGAATACATTCCTGTTTACACAGACGGATCACGGGATGGGAATTCGGTGGCTTGTGCTACAGTGTTTCCATCAGACACAATAATTTCCATGAGATTGCCCGATTCAGCATCAATCTTTACTGCTGAAATTTGGGCAATCATTAAAGCCCTGGAACAGATTAAGGATTCATATGCATCCAAGTATATTATTTTTACAGACTCACTTTCGTGCCTTCAAGCTCTACAGTACATGAAATTGGAGCACCGCTTAGTTGGGATGGTGATACGAAAGTGTGTCTTTTTATCAATTGCCAATAAAGATGTTATACTATGTTGGGTACCCAGCCATGTTGGCATTAGGGGTAACGAAAAGGCAGATGTTGCTGCCAAGTCTGCTTTGAACTTGCCCCGTGTCCATGTTGGTGTCCCCTACAGTGATTTTAAATTTCATATTAACCAATATATCTTTTCGACTTGGCAAGATGATTGGGACGGTGCGGTTGCGAATAAGCTTCATTCTGTCAAGGCAGTCCTGGGAGAGTGGCAGTCATCCTATAGGCGATGCAGGAAGGATGAAGTAGTCTTATGCCGTGCCCGCATCGGCCATACATATTTGACGCATTCATTTATTTTAAAGAAGGACCCTCTTCCTCAGTGTGAACACTGTCAGTGTACACTGACTGTGCGGCACATTTTGTTGGAGTGTGATCATCTCAAGCCGACAAGAAATGATATATTTGGCAACAGAAATGTTTTGGAATCGTTTAAATTCCATCCAATGTTAATTGTAAAGTTTTTAAAACACTTTGACTTCTATAAAAAAAATTAAGATATACTTAACTTGATTTTATATATTGTATTATACCCCCCCCCCCCCCCCCCCCACACACACAGCTCCTTACACTGTGGTTTTACATGAGTCTATATAAATATGTTCATATACTTACCATTTGTGACACCCAATAGCCGATATGTATTTTTGTGCTGGGGCGTCGTTAAACAAACATTCAATCAATCCTTTCTGGCAGACATGCACACAGACGGCTCCCGACCTCGAGAATCGAAATCCATTGTCAGTTGCCCATTGTTGAAGTTTATTCAAACAAAGCTGCAACTGACGTTCAATGACACTCACACTGGACGACCTGCAGCAAATCTGAAAATCGTCGACATATAATGAACCATCAACGCCAGGCTTTAAACACTGGGTAATGTTTTGGATGCACATGAATCCTTAATCTGTTACAGGCCCTCGTTCCAGGAAGCGATCTTAGTGCTAAGAACACCTTAAGTGTATACAGTCGTTACACACTTAAGGTGATCTTAGGGCTAAGATCGCTTCGTGGAACAGGGCCCAGAAATTTAATGATTGCCCAGGTTTCAGCAGTAAAGACTGATGCGGAATCGGGCATCGGACAATCCCATGGCAATTATTGCGTTTGTTGAGAAACTGTAGAAGCCACATAATTCCCATCCCGTGATCAGTCTGTGTAAACAGGAATGTAATCACAATACCTCTCTTGGATTTCCACGAAATGTTGTTTACAAATAACTGCATCTGTGCGGTCTTTTTTTAATTTGTTTAACGACACTACTAGAGCACATTGATTTGTTAATCATCGGCTATTGGATGCCACATATTGTAATTTTGACAGTCATAGAACGGAAACCTGCTACATTTTCATTAGTAGCAAGGGATATTTTATATGCACCATTCCAGACAGGATAGCACATACCACGGCCTTTGATATATCAGTCGTGGTGCACTGGCTGGAACGAGATATAGCCCAATAGGCCCACCGACGGGGATCGATCCTAGACCGACCGCGCATCAAGTTAGCGCTTTACCACTGGGCTACGTCCCGCACCTCGATCTTACTTTAGATGCACAAGATCGAATGCAATTTTCGGTGGTTAGATACACCAAGGTAGCAAAATAAAATATGAAGGCGTTTCCAACATGTCGTTAAATTAATGTTGGAAACTGATAAAAAGTGCTTAATACGAAGACCAAAATTATGTTCGAATGACATTCAGCTTCGCATCAAAACACCGCATTGATTTAAGGTTTTGGCATTGATTTAATCTTTGTAGCATACTGCAGAGACAGTTTTGCACGACTAGCGCCCAAACTCGTTTGCATCGACTCATTTGCAGCTAAATGATAAAAAAATTTTTACGAAGTACTAATATGACATTTGTAAAGTCTGTGATATAGAACCTTTAGCTATAATCTTATGACAAAACCGTAGTTTATTTATGACGTTTATATAAAAACAAAAAACCAGACTACCTTCTACAGAATACACCAAAATTGCCATCATAATTGTTTTTACTGATTAAAGATTAAGAATGAATTTTCTTAAATAAAGCCAATACAAATTAGTGGTCTATTAAATGGTATTTATAAACCGATGTTAACTGTAAAAATACGGAAATTGAAAAGGTAAACCTGGCGTTACTTCGTTCATATTTTTTTTATTTCATCAATAAATATACTGTAAATCGTATGGAACATAAATGTTTAAAACTACATTCCCTGGAATATTTTTATTATTTAAGCATATAGAACAGAAAATCCAATTACGTTTGGTGCATATATGACGCCGCACTCCGCATTGGTTTCACTATGCTGGCTTATCCATGTCAAAAACAAAGCCAGTATTTTGAAAGTGGGACACTACGTACCGATCTCGGTTTTCATTGGCTTATCACAAGTATAGAATTCCCCAACAAGAGGTCACGTGAGATTTCGCAATTTTTGAACAAATTTAACTGTCTTGATTGAGGGGTCGTCTCATATCTCCAAAACATATTTATATCCATAGAGGTATGGTACAACGCCTTTCCAGGGGTTGGTGAGTGGGGGATTTGCCTTGAAATTTTGACAGTGGCCAGCTGTTGGCATACGCGTTACATGTAAGGGGGTGTTACTAATTACGTAACGCTTTAGGGGTAGAGGAAGAGGGTACTGTTCGATTTACGTAACATTTTTCAAGACTATTTGTTATTTTTATTCATTACTTAGACCTAAAAAGGTGTTTTTTTGAAATGCGCGGTCAGTCTAGGATCGATCCCCATCGGCGGGTATACAAAAAGACCATGGTATGTGATATCCTGTCTGTGGGATGGTACATATATATAAACGATCTCTTGCTAAAAAAAAAAAAAATGTAGCGGGTTTCCAAGGCGCGTGTGCAGGGATTTCAGCGGGGTTGGGGTTATAGACTGTTGAGCGAAGTTTATATGGGGCCATGCTCCCCCAAAAAATACATTTCAATTTTTTTATGCTTGGGCAAGTAAGGGTTTCGACCTCCAATACCCTCCCCCTGCACATGCACCCGATTCCACTCTAAGATTATATGTCAAAATTACCAAATGTTAGACATCCAACAGCAGATGGAAGGAACGATAGGATATGTTTTATTTAACGACGCACTCAACACCTTTTATTTACGGTTGTATGGGGTCGGATGATTATTAAATCAATATGCTTTATCTTTGATGTCTTTCAACAACCCCCCGCCCCCAACTTTACCCTTTCCAAACGAAATAATATTGATTTGAATTTGTCGATTTAAACACGTAAAATTAAGAAGTGAAAACGTTCATTGTCTACTTTAGTATATTTTATTTTTAAAATATATACATGATTAATGTGTTACTAATATACAAACTAAACTTTGAAAGTTCTACTAACACTTTATAAAATATCAATTCTGAAATAGGAAGGTACGACTGTCAATAATACGTTGTCAAGATCAAACCGGTTTTAACTCAAGACTAGTACCGTATGCTCAACCGAACGTTCTTCGTACAGCGCAAAATTTCTCTTTTAATTTTTTGAGACGAACCCTACAATTTGAAATCGGCAAACGCACGTGTTAACTGAAACTGACAACAGGCTGTCGTTTGTGCTTTGCCGAACTATGGCGGCACAGGCGACGAATCAAGCGTATACGTTTGACGATATCCGTTCATAGCGAACACACCCGACTTTTTTAAAAGTGCATTTGAGCTTGTATTTCACATTTGTACCATCTTCATAAATCAAGGCTAATATTCGTTCCTCGTATTCAGCCTTGATACATGTCGTCAAGAAATCGTGCCACAAAATGCTTAAATTTCATTGGATGCGATGAGATCTGATTGCAACGAATCGCAACGCTCCTTATAGATTCCCTTGTTATTGTAAACAAAGATGGTAACGTCAGCGTTATTTTTTTGATATTGCTTTCAAGATTGTCACATGTTACCGATGCTGTGATTGGTCAGCGATGTCATCGTGTAAGGGACATAATCGGTGTTACAAATTTTCTTCCAATAGAGGGCACTAGTAGTGGATATCAGTAATCTTGCCTACATGTATCAAGGCTGAATACGAGGAAAGAAATATTAGCCTTGATTTATGAAGATGCATTTGTACATGATGTTATAATATGGTAACCAGAGAATGTAACTTTAACATCTTGACATGTGAAATACGAACAATTAGCTAAAATGCGAATAGTTTCAAATCTCCATTGTCACCGGTGTCTAGACGTGTTTACATGAAGATAATGATCGGAAGTGTGACTAAAAATGTTGGGTCGTTGTGGAATCGTAACAGTGTTTATTAGAAGTCTAAAACGTACGGTAATACCGAGTAGTGATGAAGCTATATATACGACAGCCGTGAATAGAGATTTTACAAATGAGGGCCGGCTATATCATTGGGTCATCGGTTTCCGTGGTAGTAATAAATATAAGGCGTTTTAAAGAATGAATGAATGTTTAACGACACCCCAGCACGAAAAATACATCGCCTATTGGGTGTCAAACTATGATAATGCAAACAAATAAAGTGATGTCAATATAAAAAGAACTGTGCAAAAATACAAATATCACAGATAGATACTGACTTTTACTCAAAATTTCAATTGTATCTCGAAGAAAACAAGGGGATTTGTGCTGTATTGGCCATTCTCAAAGAGACTGTTACACCCCCAGCACCACGGTGAGGTTACAGCACGCGCACGGGCAAGCGCTTTAAAGGGACATTCCTCAGTTTGGTGCAATTTTTGAGATGTTATCGACTAACAAAGACTTTTTCACGACTGTAATTACATATCAACTATATTTTTCTGCATACTATATTAGTGGCTGTATATTAACGTCTTTCTGATCGTTCTAATATTTGTACTAGATTAAATTTTATTTTATTTCCTAAAATATAGTTTTTTCGTACGTACGAAATTATTTGAAGACAAAATCCAGTTTGGGCTTCTTACAAATATTAAGGTAGCTTCAATGAAAATATTGTTTGTTCTTTAAAGGGACATTCCTGAGTTTTTTGCATTGTAAGATGTTTCCGACTAATAAAATATTTCTACAGTTAAACTTACATATTAAATATATTTTCTTGTTTAGAATATCAGTGTCTGTATATTCAATGTGTTTTTGGTCGTCTTAATATTTGTAAGAAGCCCAAACTGGATTTTGCCTTCAAATAAGTTCGTACGTACGAAAAAACTATATTTTAAGAAATAAAATGAAATTTAACCTAATACACTTATTAGAACGATCAGAAACATGTTTAATATACAGCCACTAATATTTTGTGCAGAATAATATATTTGATATGTAATTACAATTGTTAAGAAGTCTGTTAGTCGATAACATCTTAAAAATTGCAGCAAACTCAGGAATGTCCCTTTAATAATTCGGTGACGTCATATCATTGTGGTTTCTGCTTACTCGTTGGCGATAACATACTCATGGATGCTCCTGACAAGATGATATTAGTATTCGTGATTATAATCCTCAAGTGTATTGTTGCTGGTGAGTACTTACATGAGAGAACCAAATGGGCTGTTGTCATTAAGATAGCTTTATTACGCGAGAGGTTATATTTCTTGTACTATCACAAAATTAAAACGCACACTAAACGTGGGCCTCATATAATTCCGCTCCGTTTCGGGTTGAATTTTCCAAACACCTGGAAAACTGTAACCAGTGGTGGGATGGGGGGGGGGGGGGGGGGGGGGAGGGTTTTTTTGGTGTTTTTTTTGTTTTTCTCTTTGTGATTGTGTGTGTGTAACGAACGTATTAAAGCTGCAATCTCTGATCTCCAGTCGTAATAGGCGTCGCTTGATGAGCAGTCGGTCCAGGATCGATACCCGTCGGTGGGCCTGTTGGGCTATTTCTGGTTCGAGCCAGTTCACCGCAACTGGTATAATAAAGGCCGTGGTGTGTATTATTCTGTCTGGGACGCTGCAGCCGGTTTCCACGCCCACGCCAAATAATTAAAATGTGTTGAGTGCGTCTTAAATAATATTTTGTTTAAATCTTTTGTGGAGCGGAATGTAGTCAAGGTAAAGCGCTCGCCTGATGGTATCTCACCACTATTGATTATACATTGGTGACAGTACAAATATAAAGCCAAGCACTGACTAAATTATTAACAGTAGGTGCTATATACTACCTGACATGAAGAGAACAGCCTCTGTGACAGGATTTATGCAAATAAAATTGATACTTCGTTACCTGCAATTTCAATTATTCAGACTCCTAAGCACATGTACTAATGGAGGGGAGGCTACTCTCGTTAAATATATGTACCACAGGCATAGTAAACAATGGTCTTGCCTGTAGCTAAGCAGATATGCATCTGTCAGTTTGATATGCCAAAATCAAGAGGCGATATTACGCTTCCAATATTCCATAATCATACTGTCCAGTCTGTTCAGACACCAACATAATAAAATAAAGAAAAGAGGTACTCTTTTTCATGGAACTAAATTCGTCTCATTGGCTGAAATAGCGGTTTGATCCCTGATGCGTGGTCGGTCTAAAATCAAAGTGACACCACTAGAGCACATTAATTTACTAATCATCGGCTATTTATTTCAGTCGACGTAAACCAACCATTTCATAAACATAAACATAAATTAAAACAGAATTGATTTTTTGTTGGTGGTTTGTTTTTGTTTTTTTGTTATTTTGTTATTTTGAATTCATATATGTATCTAGTATAACATAAAAAGTCCGCTCTCAAAACTGTGTGCTAAATATGATTTTGTTTTAATTTATTTTTTATTGGGGGGGGGGGGGGGGGGGGGGGGGACTTTTGAAGAAAAAAACATGGTGTTTTTGGAATATATTTATGAATTTGTATTATGTTTATATTCCTTCTTCATTTTTTGTGATTATTATTAAAGGGCATACAAAAGCACATAAAATGTTTCTTTCTGGTGTTAAATAAAAATAGTAATATTTAAAAAAAAAAAAATGCGTCTTTACATAACACAAAAGATTTACAATTTTTTTTATAAATGAATGAATGAATGTTGCACGACACCCCAGCACAAAAATAACTATCGGCTATTGGGTGTCAAACAAGGTACGTACATCAGTATGATTAGTTCCATTTAAAATTTGAATAAAATACACACGTTTCTTAAAGTCCGGTCCAATTACACAGAAATGCCACATATGCCATATATGTTTTAGGATTTGGTCCAAATTTGGGGGACAGGTGGGGAAATTTTGAATTCCAGGTGTTAAATGCGACATTTACAGCTTTTTGAGCAGAGGAAAGTGGGGACATGTACAGCAGATGTCGAGTAACGTCTTAAAGCTATAACAGTTTTTCTCATCAAGTTTTGTATCGCGCATCATTTGAAAAGTGAGATGGCTATCAAAATGTGGAATTTTAAAAGTCAATATAATAAACTGTGTACAAATTGTCACGATTCTGTGTTCGACAATTTTCCCCACAGTGGGGCTTTAAAAACATTTTATTATCATCATTTATTATTATTGTTTTAATGAATAACTCGATATATAGTAAGAAAATGATACCATTCAGCAGAAAAGGAAATTTTATAAGCACTTTCCCACATATATTACAGCACAAAACACTGAATGGAATAAAAACAAAATTCCATTGATTCTATAAACGAGGAAGTGGGAGGTCGATTCTCAAATCCACCGTACTTTGGGGAAGCATTCTACTACTAATTTAAGCAGCATCTCGCTTCTAGAGGACACAATTTTGGTAATTAAATGTATTTAAATAATTATAATCAAGTGGCCATAAATTCTAAATATTTTAAACATATATATATTTTATTACAGCTCTGAGTTTTCCAAGGACAGGCAAGATGCTCTCTGACCTGGATGACGCTGATCCTTTTAGAAAACAAAGTGTCGACAGACTAGCTGCCGAGGAGAACAGCCTTATTGATGATCTAGAGCTGAAACTGGATTCAATAAACCCAGTTGACGGTGACTACATGGTTTTACCAGACGACACAGCTCCAGAAGACAAGAAACACAAACCTAAAAAACATAAGGAAAAGCCATTACATGTTGAGAATGATATAGATACAATTATTGATGATTCTGTAAGGAAAACGGTGGATGCTTTAGAATTTTCCCATAATAAAAAACAAAACGCACATGAAATTGAAGCAGCGCGAAATACCGCCATCAGGAACATGAAGAAACTAGTGAAAGAAATTTTAAATAGAATAATGCCTACTTCCCGATATGTTGGTGAATCATTCGACAGTAATACAGACCCAACGTAAGAAGTTAGTTCTTTCGTTACAACCAACTGAACTTGTCAGTTGTTTCTACTAGTCGTATCGTCCATAACTAACTGAACTAGTCAGTGCTGCTATCAGTTGAACTTGTCGGTGCTTCTATCAACCAATCATCTAGAATCAACTGAACTTGGTGCTTCTATCAACCAATCATCTAGAATCAACTGAACTTTGTGCTTCTATCAACCATCTAGAATCAACTGAACTTTGTGCTTCTATCAACCAATCATCTAGAATCAACTGAACTTGCTGCTTCTATCAACCAACCATCTAGAATCAACTGAACTTGCTGCTTCTATCAACCAACCATCTAGAATCAACTGAACTTGGTGCTTCTATCAACTAACCATCTAGAATCAACTGAACTTTGTTCTTCTATCAACCAATCATCTAGAATCAACTGAACTTGGTGCTTCTATCAACTAACCATCTAGAATCAACTGAACTTTGTTCTTCTATCAACCAAGCATCTAGAATCAACTGAACTTTGTTCTTCTATCAACCAATCATCTAGAATCAACTGAACTTGGTGCTTCTATCAACCAATCATCTAGAATCAACTGAACTTGGTGCTTCTATCAACTAACCATCTAGAATCAACTGAACTTTGTTCTTCTATCAACTAATCATCTAGAATCAACTGAACTTGGTGCTTCTATCAACCAATCATCTAGAATCAACTGAACTTGGTGCTTCTATCAACCAATCTTGTCCAGCCATAATGTTGGTGTATATATCGGTTAACCACCAAAATTGAACTGAATGAAGCTGATGCCTCTATCGATGAAATATTTCAATTAGTCACTGTTGTCGAGCCACCTAAATTCAGGTCTAAAGATTGGAAAAATTGAATCAGTGACTATAAGTTTGTGAACCAGCTGGTTTCAGTTTGCTGTAACTACCAGTAAACTATCTGAATTCAATTCTTATGTGTCAATAACTATTGGTACACTACCTAAATTAAACTACAAAGTTGTCATTGACTTTTGTCTAGCCATATGAATTCAACTATAATATTGTCAGTAACTGTCTGTGAAAAGTGTGAATTCATCGTTAGTCATCGACTTTTGTCTAGCCATATGAATTCAGCTATAATATTGTCAGTAACTGAATTCATCGTTAATGGAGGTGACCATTGGTGAACCACCTGAAGTCATCTGTAATGTGTCAATGACCAGTGGTAAAGCGCTCGCCTGACGCGCGGTCGGTCTAGGATCGATCCCATTCGGTGGGCCCATTGGGCTATTTCTCGTTTCAACCAGTGCACCACGACTGGTATATCAAAGGCCGTGGTATGTGCTATCCTGTCTGTGGGATGGTGCATATAAAAGAACCGTTGCTACTAATGGAAAAAGGTAGCGTGTTTCCTCTGATGACTACGAGTCAGAATTACCAAATGTTTGATAGCCAATGTTCTCCAGTGGTGTCGTTAATCAAAACAAACTAAACTTTATACAGTTGTCAGTGACCATCTCAGTTTAACTTAAAACTTGCAATCATTATTGGTGAACTATTTCACGTGCACTATAAAGTTGTCAGTAACTGTCACTGGACTAAGTTAATAATCTGATTGCATATATTGGTCATTTTGAGGGCAACAGTAAGAATAGCAGCAGTTACAAAACGGATATCAGAATATTTACATCACAAATCATGTTGCAGAATGTTTCAAGATCTCAGTATAATACTGCTTATAACGATTTATTTTCTCAAAAACTCATTATGAAAATAATAATGTATGTTACCTGTACGTGTTTACACGAACCGAGTAAAGGGATCGATATTTACGGAGTCTGTATAGTCTGTGCGCCACCATACGTACGCTATGCCGTTTGCACAGACGTTACTTGCGACATATCGTTCATTTTTTTTTATTTTTGAAAAGTACGATACGTGGATCTTCATATACCTTTTATACCTGTTTAGTTTTTCTTTTCTTTTCTTTTTCCTTCGGTTTTTTTTTTTTCTTTTGGTGTGTGGGTGTGTGTCAGAAAACAGAAGCTGAAATCCAAAATCAGTGTCTCTGAATGAAGTTATTCCCCCGTTATTAACCGACCAAATACACCTGCATTTCACACTGAAGGCCGTGTGCATACTGTAGACTTTTAATAAATTGTTCAGCATTTGCATTTATTTACTAGTATAGCCCGTATGCAAAACCAATGAACATTTTGTTTGTGTCACATTTAATATGATACTCGGGGATAGGCGGTACCATGTATTATTCAGAAATGCTCTATTAACCCAGTATTTCACAACAAAGAATGTTTAATTCTCCATGTAATATGATACCCAAACAAAAATGATGCCAACACAATTTCGTTGTTGTGCTTTTGTGAGGGAGGTTTGGGGGTGTTCGTTTGGTTAGTTACTGATTTTATTTGGTGGATTTTGGTGTTTTTTTAGAGGGGGCATTTCTTTTTCTTTTCTTTTCTTTTTTTTTTTGGGGGGGAGGAGGGGTGGGGTGGGCCTACTGGAAATGTAAAAAGCCGACTGAATAAACGTCCACGTGGGATTCAGTGTTTATAATAATTTATTATTTTCCTGGAGCAATTTTCCAATTTGCAATAGGTGTAATAAAATCACAGCCCTAGCCGTTCCGGTAAATGATTTGCAAAGAAAGTTTAATAAAAGTTCCGCCGCGGCATGCCACAGGTGTTTGAGGAGATTCGCCGATAAGAAAGTCCAACAGATGCATCAATAACACGCGGCGTTGACTTCGTATGAACAGAAAGTTAATTTGCACACCCAGGTATAAAAAAAAAAAAAAAAAAAAAAAAACACCTGCTAATAAATGACATATATACAAATTGCATATATATAGACAGACAGAAAATAGAAAAGATATATATATATATATATATATATATCTTTTCTATTTTCTGTCTGATGCTTACACTTCACCAAAATATGGCGTACCGACAGTACACTGACAGTGGTGAAACTGGGGTGGAGGACAGAATTAAAGATGCATTATAATTATAGCCGCAAATGTCATATTTTGTTATCTTCATATTCAACTGATAAAAAAAATAAAAAAACACATCGGCAAATTAATCAATATTACGTCATGAATCTGTTAGAATAACCATACAATTAAAATGACAATGACAATGATCTTTATTCTCATAAACCGTAAGCTTACAGTGTAGACAAGAATGAAATACATATTATAATCACACAAATACAACGAGAGGACTTACACGACAAGTTATATTGATTGGCATCGGAAGCACTCTCCTTTCCCCATTACTCATTTAGGAAGCTGAGGTGGCTCCTCTGACATTGAAACATGTTTTGCATGTGACTAAAGTAAAGTTGTCATGGAACGACAATCATGTACTCCGTTGTTTACCTAACATGCACATTTAGTCCTTAACCCTAACCCTAACCCTGTAACGTGTTTTTTTCTAGCTTCTTAATTTAAGCCATGGGCCTAATTTCAGATAAAACGTTATCTTCTCTAAGCTGGTATTTAAGCCCATAAATATATGAATATGATTATTTACAATAAAAATTAAAATTGTAAAACAGTAAAGAGCTGTAAGGAAAATACAATACAAATAAAAAGGTAAGTATATTAACTTCTTTTCTTTTTTTTGTATAAAAATCAAAATGTTTTAAAAACTGGATGATATGTCTTTTCGTATCGGCTTCAAATGGTTACACTCCAGCAAAATGTGGCGCACTGTCAGTGACATATAAATAAAACAGCAAATCAAAACGGATCTCCGTGACTGTATGTTGAGGTTGACGATTACATACACATATATTAACGCACTGGCGCAGGGGATAATTAAATCCTTTCTGGTCTCACACATTGTCCCATACCGTTGCTGGGACTCGAACCTATGACTCCGAATCACCCGAAACTTGCCACGATCCGTTCTGAGCTATCCAGACATCCATAAAAAGAATGCTCTTTAACTCAGCCATATGCATGGGGCCTACAAGTTACGCGGTCGATCCCGCTCACGTGCATAAAAGAGTGGGCAGACCTGGCACTGGCTAGTATGTATTGATGTATGAATATGTGTACACACACACACACACACACACACACACACACACACACACACACATGTATTTGGAGAACGTAATTTGATGGAATCATTCCATCCGGAACTTTTACTACAATTTTTACGTAATACTGACTTTTATTCTAATTTTTAATATTACCTATCTGTGATATTTGTATTTTTGCACAGTTCTTTACACTGTGTTTTAACTTAACTGTTAAATTTTTATATTGATGTTGACCATCACTAGGTTTTGCCTTTGCCATAGTTTGACACCCAATAGCCGATGTATTTTTCGTGCTGGGGTGTCGTTAAACATACATTCATTCATCCATTCATTCTTTCATTAATTTACATTTAACAATTGTTGTTACAAAGTTTAGTTTATTTTAATAGTAAACTAGATAGTATGCAACCTATGGGAGTTTCCTGTTAAAAATAGTATGAGAATGGCCAATACAGCACAAATTGAAGTTTAGAGTAAAATTCGGTGTCCGTAAAATTCTTTGATATTTGTATTTGTATTTTTTCACAGTTCTTTACACTGTTTTTGTTTGAACCTTGAATTTTTATATTGATGTTGATCATCACTTTATTTATTTGCATTACCATAGTTTGACACCCAATAGCCGATGTATTTTTCGTGCTGGGGTGTCGTTAAACATTCATTCATTCATTCATTCAGAATTTAAAGGGACATTCCTGAATTTGCTGCAATTTTTAAGATGTTATCGACTAAAAGAGACTTTTTAAAGACTGTAATTACATATCAAATATATTTTGCTGCACAAAATATTAGTGGCTTTATATTAAACGTGTTTCTGATCGTTGTGATATTTGTATTAGGTTAAATTTCATTTTATTTCCTCAAATATTTTTTCAGTTTAGGCTTCTTACAAATATTAAGACAACCAGAAACACATTGGATATACAGACACTGATATTCTAAACAAGAAAATATATTTAATATGTAAATTTAATCTTGGAAATATTTTATTAGTCGGAAACATCTTACAATGCAGCAAACTCAGGAATGTCCCTTTAAGCCCATGGTGTTTAATTTCGGTAAAATGTCCGTTATTAAGCTCATGGGCTTCATTTCTACGTGTGCTTAAGTACGGAACATCGTGGTACCTTTGTTTGGCAATCAATGGCAGATGTGTATTTTCGTTCTGGGGTGTCGTTAGACTCGTTCATTCATTCATTCATTCTGTTTGGACTGGAAAACAGCGTGTGATACGAATAACTCTGGTATAACATGAGGGAACTGAAACTAGGACAAATGAGAAAACAAATGAAAATCTATAATAGTACTATTTACATCGTCGCTATTAAAGCAGCACATTGATTAATTAATCATCGGCTATTGCATGTCAATTTTGTTTAAATTCTGACGTTTTTCCATTATCAGCGAGGGATCTTTTACGTGCACTTTCCCACAGACAGGAAAGAACATACCATGCCCTTTGACCAGTTGTGGTGCACTTGTTGGAACGAGAAAAAACTATCAGTCGAATGAATCCACCGAGGTGGTTCGATCGTGCGACGCAAGCATCTCAGACAAGCGCTCAACCGACTGAGACGTGTCCCGCCCCATTCGCTATTAAACGTTTTCAGCTGTTCAATTGATGTGATATGTGTGCAGTTTACTATTACACAAATCTTGTAAACAGGTGTATAAATAAATAACCTTCAGAAATAAAAGTTTGTAAATGTCTTCCCTTTCTTTTCAAAGGTTTTAATACCAGATTTGTAACTCTGATGATTTGACCAATACACAAAACACTGCAGTAACAATTAATCTAACCCAGGAAGACAGGAATGTTTCATTTAACGACGCACTTAAAGCTGCATTCCCTAGAATATTTTTTATTATTTAAGCATATAGAATAGATGATTTAGTTCTGTTTGGTACAAAAAAGGTCCACCACATCGCTATAGTTTCGCAATGTTCGGTTATGGTAACCAGAGACTGTAACTTTAACACATTTTAATCATGGTTATATGGTGTCGAACATATGGTTAAGGACCACACTAATGAGAGAGGAAACCCGCTGCTGTCACGAAAGGGGCTACTTTTTTCCCCATTAGCAGCAAGGGATTTTTTATATGCACGATTCCACAGACAAGGTAGCACATAACACGGTCTTTGATATACCAGTTGTAGAGCATTTACTGGAACGAGAAATAGCCCAAATATCCTAGACCGATCGCGAATCAATCGAGAACTTTACCATTGGGCTATGTCACGTCCTCTACAAATAAAACTCGACTCCGACATACACGATTATTGTGTATTTTATTAAATGATATATAAAGAAAAAAAAAGACGGCTGGCATAGGGTTTATTAATTTAAGGTAGCAGTATTAGTGGTTGTCCTTCAGTTGTAACAAACCAATACGTAAAATAAGTATGGCATACCCAGGACAATGGCAGGTGACGCCTATAAAGGCCAGACAGTTTTACAGGTGTTACTTATTAATTTTTCCAAAACTATACGTAGCTCCCTATTTTCCTTTCTGGCGGACCGTTCAAAATTGGGCCTAATTTCCTTCACAAAAAAAAGCGAACCCTTTCTCTTTGGTTTAATCCTTCGGGACATTCCAAATTCCATAGCACCATACCACCCTCGGCTTGTTACCGGCCCCGGTCGGACTGCTGGTGCTCCCTTGCACCTGCCAGTGCAGGCGGCCCCCCCTCCAATCCACCCCACCCCTGTGCTGTCCTGGACGGAGGAGCCGGTCGATGCAGGCACCTTTGCCCAGCACAGGCGTGCGCTATATCAGCTTGCTCTGAATAAAATAATAGTAATAAATCAACAATAAAGTTTGTTTTGTTTAACAAGACCACTAGAGCACATTGATGTATTAATCATCGGCTATTGGATGTCACACATTGGGTAATTCTAACAGTCTTAGAAAGGAAAACCGCTACAATTTTATATATGCACCATCCCACAGACAGGATAGCACATACCAAGGTCTGTGATATACCAGTCACTGGAACAAGAAATAGTCCAAATTAGCACACCGACGGGGATCGATCCCAGACCGACCGCGCATCAAGCGAGTGCTTTACCACTGGGCTACGTCCCGTCCCATCCAGTAGGGCTATTTTCAGTTACAATTTAAAGGCATATTGTCACAGATCACTGACCTATTTAATGACCTAACAAAGTATTACCTGAACAAAAATAATTTGATTTGTCCCTAAATGTACTTTATTCAACCATCTTCATAACCACCATACTCCATTTATTAATGATATTTCGTAAAAATAATTGAATTATGGCAATGGTCCATAATTCAAGAACTAAAATTGCCGAGAGGGTTGGCATGGATTTCACTCCATCATGGTTCAGTTAAGGTGATGCAATAGCTAGATTTGGTTTCCAATTAATGTAATTTTTATTTATTATTATTTTTTAGAGAAATAGTGTCCTTAAATCCGTGACAGTATGCCTTTAAGATGTAAGCAAACTCCAATAGAGTTTGACATTCAGCTACTTCATTCCCGTAAAAATAAGTATACTTATACTTGATTTCTATAAAGAGAAAGAAAAACAAACAAATAAAGAAAAGGGAAGGAAGGAAGGAATAATTAATAAACGGAGAAAGAAAAACACAAAAGAAAGACTGAGATTTACAGAAACTGTTTTTAAAATAAATGTGACAGTGGCAATGAATTAATAATAAAAGAATTTATAATAATAATATTAATAAATAAATTTTAAAATGGTTTTAATTTGCTTTCATAATTTTAGCTTAGTTAAGAGACCGAAAAGGTGAGTTAATTAAGCAACGCTCGCCTACAGGTTTACCGGTTTTAATCAATATTATTTGATTGTCAAATCGTTCCAGCCGCGTGAGCAGACCACCAGCTCGTATCAGGTCAGATTAAGATATTTCACCGATCCTATTCGACTGACTGTAAACAGCTGTAACATGAAATTTATATTTATCGATCGCCTGCCTTGTTAAATACAGAATATCAGCCATATTCAACACGTGCCACGTGGCCTCTCACGCCTTTTAGTATGACAAGCTGGCGATACCTTTGTATTTCCAAGCACGATGCTCTTTCGGTAGGAAGTCGAAAAAGTCGTTGGTGAGTTTTTAGTTTTACAGAAAAGGGTGGACACGTTTTAAATTGTTTTTATTTGTTTTTTCACTGTTACAGTATTGTGATCTATTAATCAAATGTAAGAATGATTTACTGTTGTTTATATGAACATATGGCAATTTAAAACAAAGTTTAGATCTGACTTCATTCAATATGTTAGATAACTTTTAAAGTAGTTTGTACTGGAGAAGTATCTGTTGGAACAGATGGAACAGAATACATAGTTAAAGGGTGTCAGTGATAGATATAAATATTGATAATGGTCGATAGTGTGGTCTACTTTGTTAATGTCGCTGCTTTCAGAAAACAAATGTAAGTTAAAATCTACCCACTGATTTCACCCGATGACTCTCTGTCTACCACTGTGAAATAAAGTAATGATACGTCCTGGGTAGCTCATAGAAATATATTGATGGAGAGAAATAAACTTTGGTTTGTTTAACGACACCACTAGAGCACATTGATTTATTAATCATCGGCTCTTGAAAGTCAAACATTTGGTCATTTTGACATATAGCAGCTGCATCTTTCCATTAGTAGTAAGGGATATTTTATATGCGCTATCGCACAGACAAGACAGCACATGCCACGGCATTTTATATACCAGTCTTGAACGACACATAGGCCAGTGGGCCCACCGACGGGAATCGATCCCAAACCTACCGCGCATCAAGTGAGCGCTTTACCACTGGGCTACGCCCCGCCCTGTGGAAATAAATAAAGGATCTCACCAATGTTCACAAACAGGGGGAAATTAACTGCAAGAAAACCCCTCGCCCAATGTCAGGACGATAACTGTGTTACCGACGTTCAGTCTTACACTACCGATATTGCATCCTACATTGCAGCTTTGTACTACTGTTAGTGTTACGGTTACTACGTTAACCATTTGGTTTACAATACCAACATTGAAGTGTTCCCTTATTTATGTTTTGATCTCTCGGTATATGTTCACGGCAAGGTAGTAAAACATAGGTATGGGATAAACGTTTACAAAACCGATCACAAGAGTATATGTGACCTGGAGGCAGAGGATCCCCCCTCCCCCCTCTTAACTCTTCTGTTGGCAACAACATTTGCAGGTAATTCATGGTAGTATGACACAGTGACTAATATAGTCTTCTTACCAAGTAAGCCCACAAGACTTGGTTTTGCCTTAAACAGCAGTGCGAGAAAAACATAATCATAATAATTCATTAGTTATATGGACTTTTCGCATGGACTAAAAGACGCTCTCTATATCTTCTTTGAATACCATACATACATTTATGCGGGCAAAGGACCGTTGAACATGTTTTTTGGCACATGTAGTTATGTTTAGTTCTCTGGCTGGACGAAACAAAGGCACTCCTAAACTATGTTTCTGGAATACCATACATACATGTATGCGACCAAAGGGCCGTGGAACTTTTTCAAAGTGTACATGTAGATCTGTTTTGTTTTCCTTCTGGATAGAAAAAGGCATTTTAAAACTAAAAGGGTCACAAATTATATTTCTGTGATACCCTGCAGACATCCTGCAAACGGCCGCCAAGTCATTTCAAATTGTGGATCTTGTAAATATGTTTAGTTTTATTTCATTTCATTTGAAATTATTTTCGTGCTTATACCCAATTAAGGTTCAAACACGCTATCCTAGGCACACATCTCAGCTATCCGGGCTGTCTGTCCAGAACACAGGGTTAGTGAGAGAGAAGAGAGTACACTTACACTTACCCACCGAGTCGTTAAAACTCACTCTGGGTGGGAGCCGGTACCGGGCTGCGAACCCTGTACCTACCAGCCGTAAGTCCGATGCCCTTACCACAACACCACCGAGGCCGGTCGTTTAGTTCGGAGAACATATTACACTTCATAGGACTGTGTTATGTTTTCCAACACCTTTCATCGATCAAATAAATAAATTAACTAAAAGGAAAGGAATGTTTGTTCAGCGACATTGGTTACTTCGACACTTGGCCATGTGTGTAAGAGTGAGGGACGGAGAGACGAAGGGACAGACAGAGGCAGAGATACAGAAAATAGAGACAGCTGATGAAATCTGGTATTATGTGTTTTAATGAAAAAAAAATTCTTACTTGCCATTTTATAAATTAATAATTACTCTATTCCACCATAATCTTTGTTTTTTTAAAGGGACATTCCTGAGTTTGCTGCATTGTATGATGTTTCCGACTAATGAAATATTTCTACGATTAAACTTACATATTAAATATATTTCTGGTTTAGAATATCAGTGTCTGTATATTCAATGTGTTTCTGGTCGTCTTAATATTTGTAAGAAGCCCAAACTGGATTTTGTTTTCAAATAATTTCGTACGTACGACTAAATAATTTTTAGGAAATAAAATGAAATTTAACCTAGTAAAAATATTAGAACGATCAGAAACACGTTTAATATACAGCCACAAATATTTTATACAGAAAGATATATTTGATATTTAATTACAATCGTTAAAACGTCTCTGTTAGTCAATAACATCTTTAAAATTGCAGCAAACTCAGGAATGTCCCTTTAAATAGCCCTCATATACTAAATGCAACAAATAATGTTATTGCCGTTGACAAGATTCGAACACGCAGTTCTCTGAACGAATTTCGTGGTTTTGAAAACATTGTTTTACTAACCTTTCTTGAAAACAGTTAAACTGAACTACAACACGTTTTAAATCTAGCCTTAAACCTATCATTTTATCGGCTTTGCTATGGAATATAACCATGTTCTCTACTTCGCCAGCTGTTGCATTCCAAATTCTGATTATTGTTTTAAATAGCTGTATTAAACAGTGTAATACTACATTACCGCAGTGTTAAAAAATGTATCATCTTGCTCTAGGTTCATTTAGCTTTGCCTGAATTGAAAACAAAATGTCATCTATACCTTCTTTTTCCTTCTTTTTTCTTTCTTTTTTTGTTCATCTGCTTCTATTTTGTAAATTAAAAACCTGTTGCTTCTCAGGGTTTTTTCTTCTTCCACGTGCGCAATCGTGATCAATACTTGTAGCAGTAATTGAATTTCTTGGGTTTTTTATCGGGGCGACTGGATCTAGCTCAGTCCGTAAAGTGCTTGACTGAAAGTAATTGGGTTGCAGGATCGAACCTCGGAGGAGGACCCATTCTCCGATTTTATGTTTGTTTCCGTTCCAATTAGTACCCCACGACAACAAAAACAAACGTATTTTGGGTTGTTTTGTTTGTTTGTTGGGGGGTGGGTGGGTGTTGGGGGTTTGTTTTGGTTGGGGTTTTTTTTTTTTTGGGGGGGGGGGGGCGGGATGTTATAGCTGCTGCTATTATTCTCGTTACTGGTTTCTGTCGAAAGGGTAGACATCTTAGTTTCATGACACCTCAATAAGAAGTTTGTTTTGTTTAACGACACCGCCAGAGCACATTGATATATTAATCATCGGCAGTTGGATGTCAAACATATGTTGCAAGGTGACACTTGAATAAACTATTAAACACTGCTATTGGGTGTCAAACACATCCATGTTAGGACTAATGGAGAATTAACGAATTAATACACAAAAGAAATTAGCATACTTTATAAAACGTTTGTTAATGTTTGTTTTGTTTAACAACACCACCGGAGCACTTCGATTAATTAATCATCTGCTATTGGATGTCAAAAATTTGGTCAGTCTGACTCATAGTCATCAGAGGAAACTTGCTACATTTTTTTCTAATGCAGCAAGGCATCTTTTATATGCATTTTCCCACAGACAGGAAAACACATACCACGGCCTTTGTTCAGTTGTGGTGCACTGGTTGGAACGAGAAAAAACCCAATCAGCTGAATGGATCCACCGAGGTGGTTCGATTCTGCAATGCAAGCACCTCAAGCGAGCACTCAACCGACTGAGCTAAATCCCACCCCCTTTATAAATGTAATCATTAATGTAAGTAAATGTCTTTGACCAAGAACACACATCCCATCCCCCACCCTCATAAGACTAAGCCTATATGTCAAAATTACCAAATGTTTGACATCCAATAGCCGATGATTAGTAAATAAATGTGCTCCAGTGGTGTCGTTAAACAAGTCAAACTTTTATTAAAGGGACAGACCCTGGTTTTTAAACACTTTAGCATATTTTTCACTATTAGAGCCGTTTATAATCACTGAAATCCAACATTACTTGTATTTCATTCTTTAGATTATCCATTTCCGTAGAACCGAAGTGTTTCTGGTCATCCTGGTGTTTGTAGTACCAAAAACTTGCATTTTTCATATTTTTAAAACGTACGTGTGTCTGAGAAGTAGCGGTTTTTTATTCGAGTTCTAGTCTATTTTTAAGAATATTTCCTGTTTTAACGTCACAGACTCTTCTTTCACTCTATTGTAACTTTATCCAAATGAGTTATAGGTTTGTAAAGTAACTAAACTTAGTGTCTAGATTTTACGTGTTAAAACTAGGGCCTGTGCCTTTAAGCTATAGGCGGCTGGTTTTTGATATGTTTAAGAAAGATAACTCTTGAATTTCGCGAAAAACTGGATTTGTGTACCTTAAAGGGACACACCCTAGTTACGGCTATTTGTTAACCATTACGGCGTTGTTTTTCGCTATTAAACCCCATTTTTCACAAATAAAATTGCACTTTACTTACATTTTATTATTTACAATACACATTTCCATTCACCTGAAGTGCTTTTTGGTAATCCTGATGTTTGTAAAACCACGAAATGCATTTTTTGCATTTTTTCACAAGACGTGCTGTCGAGAAAAAACCGTTAAGCAAGCGAGGTCCAATCTATTTTTAGAGGGGATATTTCCATTTCAATGTCACAGACGTTGGTATATCACGTGACCGTTATCATTTTGGTTCGGTTTGTTTTCTCGTGCACGGTTCGCGTAATCAACATCCGATTTGTTGTTGTTCATTTGTGAGATTTTTCTTCACAGTTCGTGAACATTTTCAGTAACAATAAAGTTCAGACAAGTAAGTGTCTCAATACAAAACGTTACAAACCCTTAAAACCAATAATTTTGCTAAGTCTTACGATATCTGGAGAGGGGATACAACCAGGACAGAACAGTTGGAACATGTCCAGGAGAGGTGAAACGAACGCACCCCAAGTCTGTGAAATTTGTCGTGACGTAGGCATTGTTGTGCTTCGAGCGACATCTACCGGTGACATCAGAATACTAATTTTCAAAATTAGTTCAAGCAATTGGGACATGGGGATTCCCATGGTATTTATCGATATAAAACCTGCTTTTTCACTCCATTTGATAAAAACGTGATCTAAGTGTGTTACAGGTTTGTAGATTAACCAAATTATAATTTATTTTCGCTGGATGGAACTAGGTTGTGCGGCTTTAACTCGAGACTAAACAGATAAAACTGATAAAACATACCAGTCAAAAAGCATAAGAATTTTTTACTTCCGAATTACATTATTCAGAATGTTTATGTTTATAAGACATAAAATTACAACTGCTTTGAACGGAAGAATAAATAACATATTATTGCAATCCAGTTCATAACCCCATGTGTACCAGCTGTCGTTTCGTAACTTCAGAACTTGTCATTTCCACGTGCTAAAATCAAAGCTGAACCTATAATATTTCGTTATTTTCATATTTATTTCTGACCAATATGTACAAATCAATCCATCCCACGCATCTTAGCATAAATAACTGGGGAATATTCGAATTGTAACGTCCTTGTAAAACGTTTAAACAGAGTCGCGTTCAGTAGAATTGGATTCTTGTTTAACGTCGTACGAAATCGACAAATGCACAAAGTCTGGCAACTTAAATGACTTTGAGATAGTCTCTTTAACGTGTTGTACAGTTGTTCTGTTCAGTGGATGAGTAATTTCCTGTTCCAATTTACTTCACGACTGGAATACTTAAAGGTCTTCGCTATGCCTTACCTTTTGGGGCAGATACGTGCATGTGATGGAGGTGTAATCATTATATACTTTCCTTTCGTCTTGGTTACACTGTACTATCTAATGAACAAAGAGGCAGCACATATTTAGGAAGCCCATAGGAATGATGTCTGAAGTGGTGGTGGGTGGGTTTTATTCAAAACAATATTTACATTACAAAAATAAGTGTTTTTGTCCTCATCTTCTTCGTCGCCTCAACCCTCCAACACACACCCCCCCCCCCCATCCCTTTCCCCACCGGTTCCTACGGACTTTTTATGTATCATTTTATGTAACGTAATAATTATGGACAAATGTGAAAATGAGGTGGGGGAGGGTAGTTCAATGATAGTGTACATTTGAGATGCGAGTAACAGTCGTGAACACATAATTAAAGAAAAACAATAATTTCATGTCAACTGATTTTCGTGCCTATATCCAATTAAAATTCAAGCACGCTGTCTTTGGCACACACCTCAGCTATATGGGCAGGAGAGTGGGTTAGTTGTTAATCGTTAGTGATTAGTGAGAGAGAAGAGGGCGTAGTGGTCTTACACCTACTCAATTGAGTCGTTAAAACTAGTTTTGGGTAGGAGCCGCTACCGGGCTGCGAACCCTGTACCTACCAGCCTTATGTTCGATGGCTGAAACCACGAGGCCGGTAACGTAATCAAAGTAATATGAGGTGTTCTCAGCGGCTAGTCTCCTGCTTCCAAGGTCTTATAATGAAATAGTTTGCACCTGGCAGATTCCCCATATCGACCCATCCTTATCGTCGTCGTTGTATCTTAATTAAAGAATATGTTTACAATAGGATTTCTTTAAAATGACACATCATCATTTGTGTACACGGAATACAATTTAAATAATTGAGGGTCGGGGGATGTTATCGGTGCAATATATTCGATACAGTTATTGCTAGTAATCCATAAAGTAGGTCCATCTAGCCGCGAGCTGGCTTCGGTGGAGTACAGAAAGTGCCCGTGGAACACCGACGTTCAGATTTGTTTTAATTACTAATATATAGCGATTGACAGATTATATGGCCGGCGTGACGGTCGATGGGTAGTACAATGATTGAGACGGGCTCGTCTGTGCTGGTCGAGGAAGGAATGTGTAATTTACAATAGCGCGTGCGCCGGCGCCGAGCGCTTTATTGTTAACGTGAACACTCGTTGCTGTTGTCAACATCTGCCGCAACGTCGAGAAGCAACACGTGTTACATATCGATTCCTTTCACAGTGACACGCGCGGGGCGATAACTGTTTACAGTGTGCGTCAAGTTCACTTTACTAAGGTATTGCATTTACCATACTGAACTGGCCACTGTAACGGATATAGTTATAGTCCGTCCCATCCTACTATAAAGATACGGGTTTTTTGTAAATAATTTCAGTTTGGTTTGACGTAAGAAAAACAGTAAAAGTGTCTTGGAAAAAAGTAAAATAATAATAATAATAATAATAATATTTGTGTGTGCAATTTTGAAAAAAAAATCTGCTCAGAAATAAATAGTAAAAAAACAAAGGCGTTCCCTGTGAGAAGGACTAGTATATAAAATCAAAAATGTCTTCAAAATATACAGTTGTGTAGTTAAAAACGTATATTAAAATATACTAAAAATTACATGAATCCATAGTCTGTACATAAGTATTGGTCGTTCAGTATTTATGGTGGTTTGGTAAACGTGTTTTAAAATAGATGTATGGTATCTCAGTGTCTGAATGTCCTTCACAAAGTCACGATTCCGAATATGACTTTATACGGGGATCGGCGGACGGGACGTAGCTCAGTGGTACAGCGCTCGCCTGATGCGCGATCGATCTAGGATCGATTCCCGTCGGTGGGCCCATTTAACTATTTCTCGTTGCAGCCAGTACTCCACAAACTGGTGTAACAAATGCCGTGGTATGAACTATCCTATCTGTGGGGTGGTGCATATAAAAGATCCCTTACTGTTAATCGAAACGTATTAATCCAGATACCGACTCCAAACCCTGAGTGAGTGCTCCGCAAGGCTCAATGGGTAGGTGTAAACCACTTACACCGACCAGTGATCCATAACTGGCTCAACAAAGGCCATGGTTTGTGATATCCTGCATGTGGGAAGCGCAAATAAAAGATCCCTTGCTGCTAATAGGAAAGAGTAGCCCATGTAGTGGCGACAGCGGGTTTCCTCTAAAAAATCTGTGTGGTCCTTAATCATATGTCTGACGCCATATAACCGTAAATAAAATGTGTTGAGTGCGTCGTTAAATAAAACATTTCCTTCCTTTCCTTACTTATACGTGGATCAAATTTTCAACATACATTTTTAACATGACGTTTATAGATATGTTTTGGGGGTAATTTTGAATCGAATATAGATGTATTGTTAGTTCAAACTACTGGGTTGGGGTATCGACTTCATATTTAGTTACAAAATCAGCAAGCCATCACATCTAAAGCAAGTTGTGTTGGGTGTCTCCTACGGTTGACGACAGGACATTGTGGAACCAACGTTTTTGGCGACTTATAATTCCACTTCTGATTCAGTTTGGTAAGGGGTACAATGTTTTAAACTACAATATTTTCCCCTCAAACACAGTCAGATGGGGTCAGCTCTATGTTCCCTCGGGGTTAGGGTTCTTCAGTTCTATTCCCTCAGGGTTAGGGTTCCTCTGCTCTATGTTCCCTCAGGGTTAGGGTTAGGTTTCCTCAGCTTTATGTTCCCTCAGGGTTAGGGTTCCTCAGCTCCATGTTCCCTCAGGGTTAGGGTTCCTCAGCTCTATGTTCCCTCGGGGTTAGGGTTCTTCAGCTCTATGTTCCCTCGGCTCAATGTTCTCTCGGGGTTAGGGTTCTTCAGCTCTATGTTCCCTCAGGGTTAGGGTTCTTCAGCTCTATATTCCCTCGGCGTTAGGGTTCCTCAGCTTTATGTTCCCTCTGGGTTAGGGTTCCTCAGCTCTATGTTCCCTCGGGGTTAGGGTTCTTCAGCTCTATGTTCCCTCGGCTCAATGTTCTCTCGGGGTTAGGGTTTTTCAGTTCTCTGTTCCCTCAGAGTCTGAATTGGGGTTCTTCAGCTCTATGTTCCCTCAGCTCTGTGTTCCCTCAGGATTAGGGTTAGGGTTCCTCTGTTCTGTGTTCCCCCAAGGTTAGGGTTCCTCTGCTCTATGTTCCCTCAGGGTTAGGGTTCCTCTGCTCTATGTTCCCTCAGGGTTAGGGTTCTTCAGCTCTATGTTCAGTCAGGGTTAGAGATCCTCAGCTCTAGGTTTCCCCAGGGTTAGGGTTCTTCAGCTCTATGTTCCCTTAGGGTTAGAATTAGGGTTCTTCAGCTCTATGTTCCCTCAGGGTTAGGTTTCCTCAGTTCTATGTTCCCTCAGTGTTAGGGTTAGGGTTAAATAATTATATTTATCGTGTACAGAGCCAAAACTATGATGCTGCGATGTCCTTTAAATGCAAACGTCACGTTGATATTATTATTTTTCCATGATAACTTCTATAAAATTGTGTTAAGAAACTGTTTGGACTCCCCTATTTTTTTTAGTTTAAGTTGATATTTGTATATTTTATAATTTTAGGACCATTTGTCGGATGACGTGACGCCATAAAATGTTCCTTGTTGCGTACGGATGAAAGCCTTTGTCGGTCTTCCGAACTGATCGGTGGGACTTTCGTTCGTTTGCAATGAGAAGCAATATCAACACACAGCGTCACCGACGTCATCATATGGTGTGCAAGGACACAGTCTAATGTCGTGCAGGGACGTTTCACCAGGTAATAACGAAAACAGTGGAGTTAAAGTTTAAAGTTTGTTTTGTTTAACGACACCACTACAGCACATTGATTTATTTATCATCGGCTATTGGATGTCAAACATACGGTCATTTTAGTAGCAAGGGCTCTTTTACATGCGCCATCCCACAGACATGATAGCACATACCACGGCCTTTGATATACAAGTCGCAATCCACTTGCTGGGACGAGATATAGCCCAATGGGCCCCCGACAGGGATCGATCCTAGACCGACCGCATCAGGCGTGCGCTTTACCACTGGGCTACGTCCCGCACTCTAAAAAAAAAAAAAAAAAAAAAAAAAAAAATGGAGTGTTTGCGTTCTATCTGAACACAAAAAATCTTATATGAGATAGGGTTCCCAAAGCGACCGGCCTCTGTGCCGTCGTGGTAAAGCCATCGGACATAAGGCTGGTAGGTACAGGGTTCGCAGCCCGGTACCGGCTCCCACCCAGAACGAGTTTTAACGTCTCAATGGGTAAGTGTAAGACCACTACACCCTCTTCTCTCTCACTAACCACTAACAAACTAACCCTTAATTCACTGTCTTGGACAGATAGCTGAGGTGTATGCCCAGGACAGCGTGATTGAACCTTAATTGGATATAAGCACGAATACGTTAAAAGGAAAAGAAAGCTCCCAAAGCCTCCCATATGTTAGTACCTGAGGTTCAGGCCTGTGTATTCCAGGCACGGCACAATATATCGACGAAGACTGGGTCCGGAGCAGAAGTGGGCGGGAGTAGGTTTGAAATTGGCGGAATTTGAGAACATTAGCGGGAAATAAATAAATAAATAAATAAATAAAGACAGTTTAGGTAAACGATTTCAGGTAAGCAGCAATTTAGACGCACTGCAAAATTATTAAAATGCATGGGACTATTTACAAGAAGAAAACATGTGTAACCAAAACGTTTTAAAGACCGACAGACCCAATGTTCCAAGAAGTATGGTTCGTGGAGGTTGGTCAAGTTGTTTGTGACGGTACATGCTCTTAATTTCTTTTTGCCTGTAGCGATATTAATTGTTTTAGAGGCCGTGTGCAGTTCCAAATGCACTTAGCCCAGGTGGGCAACTTGTTACGCGATACCTTTGCGCGACGGTCGTCGAGCTTTTCTAATACACACCTAGCGCAGATGTGGAGGCCATGTGGCCAGTAGTTACGTAATAACTCCGCTAGTGCTGTTTATGACCAGGGAATTGCTCGCGGAATGGCGACAGCCAGTCTGACGATCAGAGAAAGATATGCCGTCTTGGTCGCTGTGGAAATTCACTTGATACGTGAGGTACCGCCTTGTACCCCCAGGCGATATTCGCTGTCTCTGAGAGTTTTGAATAAATAGCTAGGATTTTAGATATATCGAGGAGAAACATATTGGAAGGCTGCCAGGGAACGTTAGTCCGTTTGGACTTGGTAAATATCATTTCTGCTCTGTTGTATAACCTTGATGTGATTGATGTGACTTTAAATATTTTAATACTGTATTATACCTATATTATTTAGACCAGTTAGGAATAGAGTTGTAATTCCTTTATTAATTAAGTTCTCCTGGAAGCGTTTCTCAATCATCACACGTGTGGGTGTGGTGTCACGGTGAAGTGATTAGCATATTGTGTAAACTAGACACCTAGAGATTAACTAATTAAGTGATCAGTTCTGGGTTGTTATTATTTGTTGTTGTTAATTAACTACTGCGGCTGTACATTTGTCAGCGTAGGTTAATACAGATTCCAAAGTGTATTGTGTTTTTGTTGTGTTTTCTAGTGAACTAAACGTGCTATAATAATATATCCTTTATATAAGATCGTATCTCTGATCATACCTAGACGAGCCACAGCGGGTATAACTGCCTGTTACAGAGAGATCTAATAGATATACAGTTAGGAGAGATATTTGGACAAACGTGTTTCATTCAGTTACGGGTATTATAGAATCCCCGTGACATTGTTACAGCGAGGTAAGCCCTATGTTCTAAGAGGTATGATTCCTGGAGGTTGGTCAAGTCGTTACAGCGAGGTAAGCCCTATGTTCCAAGAGGTATGGTTCCTGGAGGTTGGTTAAGTCGTTACAGCGAGGTAAGCCCTATGTTTCAAGAGGTATGATTCCTGGAGGTTGGTCAAGTCGTTACAGCGAGGTAAGCCCTATGTTCCAAGGACAGTGTGTTAATGATTAGTTTGTCAGAGACGTCAGTGTCATGGCCATACATCTCGACACTAAGCCGTTCAAACCCGCTCTGGGTGGGAGCCCAAACCGGAGTGCGACGCCAGTACCTACCACACTAAAGGTCACTATGTCGGATTGTCGTCAACATGACTTGTTGGTTGATGTTCCCTCTCTGTACCGTGACGAAGATGGCCGGATGGTCGCTAACCTATTAATCTATAGTCCGTTTCATCCCCCTACAAAAAAAAAAAAAAAAAATTGTAAATAATTTCACTTTGATTTGAGATAAGAAGAAAAGTTAAAGTGTTTTGGAAATAACAAGAAAAATACAATTTTTGTGTACAATTTAGAAAACAATCGGCTCAGAAATACATAATTTATAGTAAATTGCACAGTATGAAAAAAGGCGTTCCCTGTGAGAAGGTGTTAGACAGGCCTTGTGGGGGATTGCGCCAATTCTTTGAGTCGACAGAATCTTCCTTGATGTCCCCCTTGTTCCTCGTCCGGACCTTCCCCACTGTGACATCCCACTCGTGGGATTAGTTGAGGTTCCATTATAGCCTAGTTTGTCTAGTGACGAGGTGGCCTTCATTTTCATTTCTCCGATCTCCACAAGAGGGGGGGGGGGGGGGGGGGGGGACGGCTTGACTGATGGCGGTGAGGGATACGGGCTGGCTGGGTCGTATGAGCAATTAACTTAAATCACTGCTGGCTATAAGAATAAAGACCGGGAGCGACTTCACAACCACCCTCCGCCTGTTACCGGCCCCGGTCGGACTACAGGTGCTCCCTTGCACCTGCCAGTGCAGGCGGTGCCTCCTTCTTCCCACCCCACCCCTTTCCTGTCCTGGACGGAGGAGCCGGCCGAGGTAGACACCTGTGCCTAAGAAGTCATGCTTGCGCTACAACAGCTTGCTCTGAGTGTGCACGTTAAACACGCTGACCTGACCTGCGACTTAACAGAAGCAACCAAAGGCGGCAGTAGAGCCGCTGGTTTCAGTCCCCTCCCCTTTACCGCCTTTTGGGGCAAGCTTCTTCCTTTTTATACCTCTTCATTCCTGGTTTATCACTTCAGTTCCTCAGTAGGTCATCTAGAAATTTTTTCCATTAGTAGCATCATCCCACAGACAGGATAGCACATACCAAGGCCTTTGATATACCAGTCGTGGTGCACTGGCTGGAGCGAGAAATAGCCTAATGGGCCCACCGACGGGGATCGATCCTAGACCGACCGCACATCAAGCGTTCGCATATTGGAAAAGAAATCATAGATAATGCCATCTCCTAATATTTGAATACAACTTGGTATGGCAAAAACAAAAAATTAGTTTTTTGTCTTACATCCAGAATTCACTGTCTCCACAGTGGTGTTCTGGTGTAGCCAGACGGTGTGGGGTGCGGTAGGGTGGGGTGGGGCAAGCTCCTCTCCAGTTACACCCCTTTTTTCCCGCCAGTCTAGGGTCGATCCCTGTCGGTGTGCACATTGGGCTATTTCTCGTTCCAGCCAGTGCAGCACGACTGATTTATAAAAGGCTGTGGTATGTGCTATCCTGTCTTTCGGATATATAAAAGATCTATTTCTACTAATAGAAAATGTGACTATGTCAGAATTACCGAATATTTGACATTCAGTAGTCGACGATTAATAAATAAATGTGCTCTAGTGGTGTCGTTAGCGTCAAATGATCAAATCTACTCTGACATACTCGTCTTCATTAAAAACAATATATATATATATATATATATATATATACGGTTCTGCGTAATAGAATTCACGTCTGCTACTGTATAAATTGATGTACTAAATTGATGCATTAATCTACACAAAAGAAAGACACCGAGTTTGAGTTTTATCTTCTATTCACGTATAGTAAAGGAAAATTACGTAACATTGCTCATATCAAAATTATTTGGCGCCAAAATCTGATAACCGGTTCTCTCTAAGTCAATGAATAATTTTGACTGTCGACCATGTTTCAAAATGACAAACTGAAGTAAATGAAAGGCCGTCAGTTAGCGTCAACGGACTGACGAACCACAAAATTGTCATCGTTAAATAATATATAATAGCTTAAAAGACCATGGTCAGTGTCGTTTATAAGTAACAAACGGAAAGAGGTCATTACAGCGTATTAGTGATGTTTTTGACATTAAAGTTATTATTAATATAAGCGATTCGCGAGCGGATGTGCTATCTATTATAAACATTGTGCTAATAATTTCCATATCTCAGTTATAGTCACAAAGCAAAGGTTAGGCTTTTCCCAAGGCGCCTGATGTTTGCATACATTATCTCGTCTGCTCGTCTTAGGGGAAACATCTCACTTCAACACGCTTTATGTAACCATCTACAGGCAGATAAATTCAGACAGCCCTCTGTCAAATTCCTACAGAAATAAAAAAGGTAAGTCTGAAAATTACTAATTGCTATCTAAGTCATTTTTAAACAATTAAAGGGACATTCCTGAGTTCCCTGCAACTTTTAAGGAGTTAGCGACTAACCGAGCCTTTTTAACGATTGTAATTACATATCAAATATATTTTTTCTGCATAAAATATTAGTGGCTGTATATTAAACGTTTTTCTGATCGTTCTACTATTTTTACTAGGTTAAATTTCATTTTATTTCCTAAAATATCCAGTTTGATCTTCTTACAAATATTAAGGCGACCAGAAACACATCGAACATACAGACAATGATATTCTAAACAAGAAAATAGATTTAATATGTAAGTTTAATCGTAGAAATATTTTATTAGTCGGAAACATCTTACAATGCAACAAAGTCAGGAATGTCCCTTTAAATGTGCAATGATGTTACAGTTTAGTTATTACAATGCCAATGGATATGATCACCAATATGTGGGGCATTTCCTCAGGTAAAACAATCATGGACATAAAGCAAAATTCCGAAAAGTTTCCTGATTTCTAGAATACCTGTAATTAATTAAATCCTTTTAACCGTGTGGATTGCGGTCGCGGTAAGGTTTTACTTACAGTAACAAACACTCGTAACATGGAAAGATAAACACAACCGTAATCTTAAACTTAAGCTGCATGTACGTGCCTATTATCCTTCCAAGGTTCAAGCACAACCGTAATCACCTATGTAGAACTGTATAAAACCTCTTGGTGCTTTTATTTCAAGTTTGGTTTATTTAACGATATCACTAGAAGCCACAGATTACTTAATCATCGGCTACTGGATGTCAAACATTTGATAATTCTGACATATAGTCTTGAGAGGAAATCTTTCTACACGTTTAGTACACAATAGTAGAACGTTTGTTTAGTTTAACGACACCACTACAGCACATTGATTTAGTAATCATCGGCTAATAGATTTCAAACATTTGGTAATTTTGACATATAGTCTTAGAGAGGAACCCCGCTACATTTGTTTTTTCCATTAGAAGCAAGGGATCTTTTATATGCACCATCCCACAGACAGGATAAAACATACCACGGTCTTTGATATAACGGTCGTAGTGCACTGGCTGGAACGAGAAATAGCCCAATGGTCCACCGACAGGTATCGATCCCTTGCTGCGTTAGGAAAAGTGTTGCGGGTTTCCTCTGATGACTACGTGTCAGAATTACCAAATGTTTGACAACCTATAGCCGATAATTAATTAATCAATGTGTTCTAGTGGTGTCGTTAAACAAAACAAGCTTTAACTTATTGTCAATGAGAACATGTGTTCTATTTGGCAGCCTCAGTATGAATCTGGGCAATTTAACATGGATGGCTGATTGACTGAAACACATTTCATTGCATATAAACCGGCCTCGGTAGCGTAGTGATTAAGCCATCGGACTACTGGCTGGTAGGTACAGGGTTTGCAGCCCGGTACCGGCTCCAACACACAGCGAGTTCTAAAGGGATCAATGGGTAGGTGTAAGGTCACTACACCCTCTTCTCTTTTGCTAACCAACCCACTGTCCTGTACAGACAGCCCAGATAGCTGAGGTGTGTGCCCAGAACAGCGTGCTTGAGACATAATTGGATATAAGCACGAAAATAAAATAAAAATTAATGACTGCATATATAATATATTATACTACTCAAAAGAATTTAAGGGTCAGACGATATTTTCGACATTATTTTCTGAATGTCAATTATATTAGCTAGACCATAATGTCACGCATGGTATTGTTCCATTTTGACGAAAGTGGGTCTAAGCAACCCATAAATGAAATAAAATCCACTGTCATTGACACTATCGACTAGTTCTAATGGCGAAAACATGCTTACATTTGCACGTAAATTAGGGCGAAAGCGAAAGGTCTGCTAAGTGCCCATAACTTGCTTTTTCACAAAGCGCTTCATTTGCACGCTTTGCATGTGTATTCCATGTTCCCAATGCTGAATTTCCGTATAATTGGAGCTTGCGTTCGTGTACGGTGCACACTCCAAATTCGACAATGGTACGACGTCAACTGACTATCGAAGACCGAGGAAGGGCTATTGCTTGGCTTCAGGATGGCAATACGCAAAGAAATGTTGCTCTGAGACTTGGTGTCAGTCAGAGTGTCGTTGGCCGACTGTGGCAACGGTACCAAGCAACGAATTCTGTTCGAAATCGTCCACGTTCGGGAAGACCCCGAAGCACTACAAATAGAGAGGACCGCTACATTACCAATATGGCTCTACGTCAACGCACAACCACTGCACGCCGATTACGTGACAATCTGCGGACTGCGACTGGAACTCGAGTGTCTGATCAAACCATACGCAATCGTCTGAGAGCCAATAATCTACGCTGCCGTCGCCAGGCTGTTCGACCACCACTCCTACCACGCCACAGAACGGCCAGACGTCACTGGTGCACGCTTCATCTGCGGTGACAACGTGTTCAGTGGGATCGAGTGATGTTCACTGATGAGTCCAGGTTTAGTCTCCAGCTCAACGACGGTCGGGTTCGTGTCTACAGACGTCCTGGGGAGCGCTTCGCTGACGTTAACGTTAGACAACGTCACCGTTTCGGTGGTGGCAGCGTCATGGTGTGGGGCGGCATCTCTATCCACCACAGGACCCCCTCTATGTGGTGGATGGCAATCTGAATGGAATCCGCTATCTGAATGAGATTATCCGGCCGTTGGTTCTCCCAGGCCTTCAGCAGATTGGCGGCGGGGCAGTTCTGCAGGATGACAATGCCAGACCCCACCGCGCCAGGGTGGTAACGGACTTTCTCAGACAACAAGGTATCGCCAGGATGGATTGGCCAGCATATTCGCCTGACTTGGCCCCAATAGAGAACGCCTGGGACGAATTAGGCAGGAGAGTTCGGGATAACCATGCCCCTCCGGCCAACCTTCATGATCTGGGTCAACTTCTTATGGCAGAGTGGCAGGCCATTCCCCAAGAGTTCTTCAGACGTCTGATCAACAGCATGAGGCAACGATGTGTCGAGTGTATTCGCGCCAGGGGTGGATTCACACACTATTAAACGAATGTTCTAATGTGTAAAATCCATGTTTGACAACCTTCAACTTTGACAGAATGTCATGTGACTTTCTTGTATACAGTGACGTTTATTTGTGTTTTTTTGTAAATATGGAACAATAAATAAAAAATTGGTGTAGTTTACATCATCAATCTAATACACTCTGAAACTTATTTGGTTATAAATTGTTGACCCTTAAATTCTTTTGAGTAGTATATATATTATGCTGTATACAAAAGGACTGGGCACTTGTTTTCCAACTTACGAGGCTCTCTCCTATTTACAATATAACTGTTTTCAAGAATATAAACGGTAAAAAACCCAACAAAGTAAATACTTGTACATAGAAAAAAAGAAAGCTAAACAGACAAGTAATGCGAATGAACGTGGAAGTGGAAAGAGAAGAAAGGAAATGCAAGTAAATCATTTGTTGCTGGCACGGCCGATAGCAGATACCGTACGTATAATGAGATCACACGGTACTTTTGTCTGCTGTGTGTGTTATGCAATAGTCATTTAGCGCGTCCTTTCTTATGGTTATCTATGCATGTTATGCTCTACTGATATCACGCGCGCATTCTTTTGAACTTCCAGAGATATGCGTTCTGACGTAACTGTTATTATATGGACCCAGTGTAGATACCGCTGCTACCATATTTCTTCGCCAATTCACGCAGTTTGCGGGTGATATATTAATATATACCCGGTATATATATATATATATATATATATATATATATATATATATATATATATATATATTTGGGGTTTGTTGTTTTTTTGTTGTTGTTTTTTTTTTTTGGGGGGGGGGAGTTTGTTGTTGTTTTTTTCATACCCCGATGAACGTAAAAGAAATAACAGACAGTACTTAGTATATCTTAAGTAACTGTTTACCAAGTATGTACAATGTGACTATGTTCCTAGCCCAAATTCCTGGCTTTAAGATGAAAATTCCTGGCTTTAAGATGAAAATGTTTTTACTGACTAAAACATGAAATCCATCACCCGTGTGTCGAAGAAAGTATACATTTATGAACCATTTATCTAGCCGACAGGACCGGCCTCGGTGGCGTCGTGGCAGGCCATCGGTCTACAGGCTGGTAGGTACTGGGTTCGGATCCCAGTCGAGGCATGGGATTTTTAATCGAGATGCCGACTCCAAACCCTGAGTGAGTGCTCCGCAAGGCTCAATGGGTAGGTGTAAACCACTTGCACCGACCAGTGATCCATAACTGGTTCAACAAAGGCTATGGTTTGTGCTATCCTGCCTGTGGGAAGCGCAAATAAAAGATCCCTTGCTGCCTGTCGTAAAAAGAGTAGCCTATGTGGCGACAGCGGGTTTCCTCTAAAAACAGTGTCAGAATGACCATATGTTTGACGTCCAATAGCCGATGATAAGATAAAAAATCAATGTGCTCTAGCGGCGTTGTTAAATAAAACAAACTTTACTTTACTTTTCTAGCCGACAGGAATGGTGGAGATCGAAGAGACTGAAATACAGTCGACATTTTAAAAGGTCAGGTCAGGTCATAGGGTTTTACGTCCACATTCAGAACAAGCTGTTGTAGCGCACGCCTGTCATGCGCACGCCTGTCACGGCTCCTCCGTTCATGACAGGAAAGGTGGGGGGGGGGGGAGAGGAGGGACAGCCTGCACTGGCAGGTGCAAGGGAGCACCAGCAGCCCGACCAAGGTCGGTATCAGGCGGGGGAGGGTGGTGGTGGTGCTATGGAATTTGTAATGGAGCAGTTAATATGCCAAAGAGAAAAAGGTGCGCAACTTTGATTGAGGAATTTGGGCGCAATTTTCAACGGTCGGACAAAAGGAAAATGGCCATTTTTTTATTTTTTTTTAAATCTGTTTCTTTTAAAGGGCAGGACGTAGCCCAGTGGTAAAGCGTTCGCTCGATGCGCGGTTGGTCTGGGATCGATCCCCGTCGGCGGGCCTATTGGGCTATTTCTTATTCCAGTCAGTGCAGCACGACTGGTATATCAAAGGCCGTAGTATGTACTACCCTGTCTGTGGGATGGTGCATATAAAAGAACCCTTGCTGCTAATCGAAAAGAGTAGCCCATGAAGTGGCGACAGTGGGTTTCCTCTATCAATGTCTGTGTGGTCCTTAACCATATGTCTGACGCCATATAACCGTAAATAAAATGTGTTGAGTGCGTCGTTAAATAAAACATTTCTGTGTTTTTTGTTTTGTTTTTTAAAGCAGCGAGCGTTTGTTTTTCGTCGTTTTAGAACTCAGGCTCAGCCTATTTTACAACTAAGGCTGTGTGGTGTAACAAAATATGATAATTTCGACACATTGTTGAAAGAGAGAAAGGAAACCCAATGTCGCCACATATCGATAAAAAAAAGTTTAAAGTTTGTTTTGTTTAACGACACAACTAGAGCACATTGATTAATTAATCATCGGCTATTGGATGTCATCAGAAGAAACCTACATTTTGTCTAATGCAGCAAGGGATTTTTTATATGCACTTTCCCACAGGCAAGAAATCACATACCACAGCCTTTGTCCAGTTGTGGTGCACTGGTTAGAACGAGAATGGATCCATCGAGGTGGTTCGATTCTGCGACGCAAGCACTCAGGCGAGCACTCAACTGATAGAACTAAATCCCGTCCCCAACCCCCCCCCCCCCCCCCACACACACACATGACTTCGAATTGGGTGTGTGTGGGGGGGGGGGGGGGGGGGATTTAGTTCTATCAGTTGAGTGCTCGCCTGAGTGCTTGCGTCGCAGAATCGAACCACCTCGATGGATCCATTCTCGTTCTAACCAGTGCACCACAACTGGACAAAGGCTGTAGTTTGAGTATTTGTTAAAACAAATGCTTATGTGCATAATGTTTCTGACACATAGCATGTACTGAGGTACATTAACACTCCTTTCGACTGAAGCACCATCACTCCGCAATAAACCATCACCTCCTGTTTAATTAGTCATCGCTAGGGTGACTACAAGTTACACTCAGTCTTGTATTTCTGATCTGTGATTCCTACAACTGACGAGTAACATATATATACATGTATTTCACAACACCAAGAATGTGGGTGAGACGTTGAACAAGCAAGGATATGTGTATAGCGATCAGATAACGTTTCAGCTGGAGACAAAACCAGAGGAATTCCAGTGGTATGTGACTGGAGGTTTGTTTAATTCCTCATGGGTTTATTCTAAGGGACTGACAGGACTGTTTTTGTTTTTGTTGTTGTTGTTTTGCCATTATTAAGATGTTGCCGACTAACAGAGACGTTTTAACGACTAATATCGGTCTCGGTGGAGGTGTCGTGATTAAGCCATCGGACATAAGGCTGGTAGGTACAGGGTTCTCAGCCCGGTACCGGCTCAGGACTACTCAGAGCTAGGTTTAACGACTCTGTGTAAGATCACTACACCTTCTTCTTTCTCACTAACCACTATTAAACCAACTAACAACTAAGCTTTTGTCGTAGACAGACAACCCAGATAGCTGAGGTGTGTGCCCAGGACAGCGTGCTTGAACCTTAATTGGATATAAGCACGAAAATAACTTGAAATGAAATGACTAATGTTACATGTTAAATATATTTCCCCTGTACAATATGTCAGATAAAATGTCAGTGCTTGTATATTAAATGTGGTTTTGATTGTTCTGATGTCTGTACTATATAGATCAAACTTCATTTTGTTTCTTAATATACATTTTTGTCGAAATACATGGTAAAAAGGTTTCAGGCCGAATGTGATAATTTTTTCCAGCAATGGGGGGGGGGGGATGGGACTTGCTCCCTTGTCCCTCCCCCAACCCTTCTCGTACGCTTATGGTCAAAATAGAGATATTTTGCATGTAATCACCCTACATGTCGACCAAGTAGTTAGAATCCTACTAGCTGATAGCTGTTTTTCTTCCTTGTTGATTGTTTTATATCTAATTGTTGTGCGTGTATTTTTACGAAAAATCAACTGTTTTTGAGTCATTTAGCTGTTATATGATGAAGATAACAAATCATAGTGAAGCGATATGAACTTCCCCATATATTTTAATTCTTTAATATAATTTTGAAATATAGGTACAACACTCTTATAAAATATATCATTTTAGTTCATCTTTTATTGAGGTTTTAACTAAACTGCCCAAACGAAACTGTTCCTGTATGAAATGAATGGTGTGTGTGTGTGTGTGTGTGTGAGAGAGAGAGAGAGAGAGAGAGAGAGAGAGAGAGAGAGAGAGAGAGAGAGAGAGAGACATTTAAAAATAATTGTACATATATGTATTTTACCTTTATCCCTCCTGCTTTAAAATTAATTTCTTTACAGTTGATTTGAATGTGAGATTACATCATGGACTTACATCTGAAAAGTGAGGTATGTTGTCATGGTTTGTTTGTTTGTTGTGTGTGTGTGGGGGGGGGGGGGGGGGGGGGGTTCGGGGGTTGTTGGGAGTTGTTTGTTTGTTTTGTTTTGTTCGTTTTTTGTTTGTTTGTTTGGGTGGGGGTTTGTGAGTTGTTGTTTTGTTGTTGTTGTTGTTGTTTTTGGGGGGGTAAACACATAGTTTAATTATTGTTAATTATTGTTCTTAATAACATGTTGTTGTGAATGTATATAAGATCACCTACACTGGAATAGCCAGGATTTTATATTGGGTTGGGGCCAAACCACTATTTGGGGAGAGGGCAAGCAACACTATGTATTTACAAAATTTAATACGGTCAAAAAAGAACCCCCCAAAAAAGGCTTGATTGGGGGTGGGTGGGTATTGCCACCGTGCTCCCTCCCATCGCTACGCCACTGAGCACCTAACATGTTGACGAAGGTGCGGACCTAACAAAAACCGCCATGAATCTACAATGATGGAAGAACAGTCCAAATAATTCCATACGTGCGAAACAAATATATTTAGGAAGTAAAATGAAAGTTGAGCTATTACAAACATCTGGACAATTTGGATAAACAGAATACTGATATTCTAAACACAAAATGCATTTAATAGACCATTTTGTATAACGCACAGTTAGATGCTTTAGTCCAAATCACTTTAATGGCCCCGAGAATATGGTTACATACGTTTAAACCACGAATGGTATACAAAAAGGCCGTGGTATGTGCTATGCTGTCTGTGGGATGGTGCATGTAAAAGATGCCTTGCTATTACTGCGGAAATGTAGCAGGTTTCCTCTCTAAGACTATGTCAGAATTACCAAGTGTCTGACATCCAATAACTGATGATTAATAAATCAATGTGTTCTAGTGGTGTCGTTAAACAAACATTTAAGCTAAAACGGACTGGTAACAACAAATACTGTACTACGTTATACCCATGCTGGTGATACAGAAAACACATTGTATATATTATAAACAAACATATATATTTGTTCGTCAACAACATGTTACAGTTACTGCAGGCTGTAACCTCGATCCCTTTAACATTGTTTATGAAGACGTTTGTTTTGTTTAACGACACCACTAGAGCACATTGATTAATTGTATTAATCATTGGTCAAACATATGGTCATTTTGACACAGTCATAGAGAGGAAACCTGCTACATTTCGCATTAGTAGCAAGAAATCTTTTACATGCACTATCCCATAGACATATATATATATGCATCGTTTTGTTATCAAAAATAATATTATGTCACTTTATTAAACTATCCAACGACTCCGATATTACTGCATACGACGACCTTTCCAAGCAGCGTGAGATCAATTATTGGAAGTAATTTTAAAGGTTAATAATAGCTTCACTCGGATATCCTATCTGAAATTACCACGCTTCACTGCACGACAAATGACACCCAGTTTGCACACATGCGCTTCATTCGGATGTAGCGGGATGACAGGATAAGTGGTTTTGAAAATCAAACATGTACATGTATATTGGACAACTATATTGTACATGTTACATATATAAAATGTGTTTAGATTAAAATCTGTCTTGGGGTTATTACTTTTCATGGGCTATTTCTCGTTCCATCCAGTGCACCACGACTGGTATATTAAAGGCCGTGGCATATGCTATCCTGTCTGTAGGATGGTGCATATAAAAGATCCCTTTCTGCATTAGGAAAATGTAGCGGGTTTCCTTTGATGTCAGAATTACCAAACGTTTGAAATCCAGTAGCCAATCAATGTGCTCTAGTGGTGTCGTTAAACAAAACAAACTTTAGATTAATTTTCATTGTAGGCTCTCCAGTTGCCAGTTTGATAGTATGCTATTACACATCTCAATGGCGTTTAGTTAGCTGTGCGGTGTTGTGTATTATAGAAGCATAAAACTGTATTCCAGTGGAGTATTTCCATGATTTTCATAAAGGTCATTATGATAGTTAACACTCCCTTTAATGGGGTTGTGTTTTGTTTACTTGAAACGTGGAAGTATGAGGAAGTGTTTGCAATAACTCGGTTTTCATGTCAGGACTTAGTATAATATTCAGAGGTTCTGTCTTATACACTTCGGAAATGCTAACAGTTTAACAGAACATGTATTTAATCCTCAGTTTTGCAATGATGTATTGTTGCAATAAACACAAAGCTATGGGTGTTATTTTTGTTTGTTGTTGTTTTAAACGCATTTTATTCCATTTTCTTCCGATTTGAACCAAATCCGTTTTCATTTACAGTTGTAACCCAATATGGCATTTGTCCACATGCTTAATTTATATGATATGACATTTCTAAAAGAAAATATTAAGTGAAATACTCATTGCGTTAATTATGCCTCTCAGTATATTATTCTTGAATCTCTAATTCTTTCTCTCTTTCTTTCAGATTAGACTTCTCTTGTGCTTAATATTATTATACAGTGTCGTATCTGACTCGAGTAAGTATAAAAACAATCTAATTAAAATTAGCTCCACTGGTTAATTACTATTACCTGTGGATCTAACACCACACCGTTGGAGCTCATGTCCAGTTGACCTTTCATTCGACCATTCAAAACCTTGCTTACCCCATGATGGTATAGCCATAAAATCTGTTTATACTAGTATACAATGCAGAGTTTATTACTGCACTTTTCCCCCTGTTTTTTAATGTTGAAATAGACCAACAAGTTCGCCCATTGCATAAATAGTCTTGCCCGATATTTTTAGAATTTGTATGCTCCCGAATAACGCTATAAACGGCAAAGTGTAATTGGTCGATATTTAAATTGTTATTCATAGATGAAATGGTAGACCCAGTAGAGCTAATTTTAATCAGATTGGTTCAGCAAAGATGTAAACATGACACGTCAGTGAATATTTCAGAGGCAAATTTTGCAAATTAAAAAAAAAAAGCTTCCCCTACTCACCAAAACAAAATGTAATAATTTAACAAAAATAAAACAAAACAATAGCCCAATTTGTATGCTCCCGAATAACGCTATAAAAGGCGAAGTGTAATTGGTCGATATTTAAATTGTTATTTATAGATGAAATGTCACCTGGACATGGGTGTCCACGCAATACTGTTAGATCTACTGGTAGACCAGTAGAGCTAATTTTAATCAGATTGGTATAAACACCGGGTTCAAGCCGACTGTCAACAATGTCCAAAATAACCGCCTCCATTTTGAGAGATGTTTAATTTCTATAAAGTGTTTGCTCGGGGTCCATAACAACTTCTGCTTTAAGACAACACATCACCATTTGTCGTGTGGTTACTTGCTGTAGCAACTTAATATAGTCCGGTTTAAGAAATAGTTTCTGATTAAAAAAAAACCCAACATACTACAAAATTCTGATATGCCTTTTGAAATCTTTCTTTGATGATTAGTAGTATGCTGACCTCTGTAGTATTTAAATACTAGTAACCCATTGGTTTGAAGTTACTTGTTATATGTAGTACTAACTGATAACAACTGTGCAAGTGGTATAGTGCCACTTGTATAACAGCAACACGGGGCGGTACTCTGACTGACATGAGGGTGGCTGACTGGAAAATCTTGTTTGTTCTAATACGCGTGTAGCTTAAAGCAATGAACGTATTGTATTGAACTGAACTGAACTGAATTGCATTGAACTGAAAAAGACTCCATTTACAGTTGACCCACATATTACACCGATGCGATTGTCAGAAGTTGAAAAAGGTTTCAATCGTACAAAATAAGATGAAATTTCAAATGGTCTATTCTATATATTTCTGAATTTCCAATGTTATTGATATAACCTCTTTTTAAATTGATAACTGACTGTTTTCTTTTAGAAAGGTATGATGCCTACGTCGTGGTGAAGGCTGGAGCACTGAGGGGCAAGGTGACAGGGCATCCTCCTGAGAGCCCTACAATGGAATTACAAGAGTTCCTGGGAGTTCCGTACGCAAGTCCTCCAACCGGAAACAGGCGCTTTGCCAATCCAGAGCCACTAGAATCATGGGAAGGTAATAATCATGTCAAACAATATGAGTTTAAAACTAAACACGAACAATATATGTATACATGTATATAAGTTATACCTTTTTTTAGTTGTAAGACTAATAATTATTCTATAAATCTTAACCTTTACAATGCTGTGTATTTACGATCGATAAAACAAAACCAAGTGCTGAAATGTATTCTAGTTGTTGTTGTTTTTTAACATATTTTAGGTACTAATCTAAATGTAATAAACAATAAATTATGTTTACTAGATCAAAATGTTCAGACTTTAAAAGTTAAAGTTTGTTTTGTTTAACGACTCCACTAGAGCACATTTATTTCGTAATCATCGGCTACTGGATGTCAAGCATTTGGTAATTTTGACATACATATAGTCTTAGAAAGGAAACTCGCCACACATGTTTCCATTAGTAGCAAGGGATCTTTTATATGCATCATCTCACAAACAGGATAGCACATACCACGGTCTTTGATACCAGTGGTGTAACAATGGGGGGATCGATCCTTGACCGACCGCGCATCAGACGAGCGCTTAATTATCACTGGGCTACGTCCCGCTCTCCCCTGACTTTACGTCATTAACGATATGTTCACAAAACAGGTTATTCCAAAATACATTACTCTTGCAATGTCTCAAGAAAAACAAATTACGCAAAGAATTGGTTCAGTTTTCCTTGGAGAAATACACTGGCTTTTAGCCAATTGTAACACATGACTTGTTATAATCTTATGTAATATCGTTCGTATGGTATCTGTATGAGGTACTCCTATCGTCTGTATTGAAATCGTCTGAATCGAAATGTTATTTGTTATTTACGCTTGTGTAAGGATCTCACAGATAGATAACGAAAGCAAATCCATTATGGGCTACGTTTCGATTAGTAGGAAGGGATCTTTTACATGCCCCATCCCACAGACAGGGGAGTACATACCAAGGACTTTGTTACACCAGTTATGGAACACCGGCCAGAACAAGAAATAGTCAAATGAGCCTCCCGCTGAGCAACGTCTCGCTTCTCTGGACTGTCAAATACAATGCGAACTGGTGAAGGCTTGAATCCTGTCAGTATATATTTTGTGTTTTGTACTAACTGGAACTGCATGGTACATGTTCTTTTTATGCATTTAATCCAGTTGGTTGTGTACTTAACTCTCACAGGAAGGAAGGAAATGTTTTATTTAACGACGCACTCAATACATTTTATTTACGGTTATAATGCGTCGGACATATGGTTAAGGACCTCTGTGACGTTTTTGTTGTGTTTTCTAGTGAACTAAACGTGCTATATTACATATACTTTATATATCTCTGATCAAACCTAGAAGAGCCACGCGGGTATACTGCCCGTTACAGAGAGATCTAATAAATATACAGTTAGGAGAGATATTTGGATAATCGTGTTTCATTCAGTTACGGGTATTATAGGATCCCCGTGACAGGAGACAGATACTGAGAGAGGAAACCCGCCGTCGCCACTTCATGGGCTACTCTTTTCGATTAGCAGCAAGGGATATTTTATATGCACCACCTCACAGACAGGATAGTACATACCACGGCCTTTGTTCCACAAGTTGTGGAGCACTGGCTAGAAAGAGAAATAGCCCAATTAACTCTCACAGAGTCATACTGTAGTCTATCACTGCTTCAAATCTACTCCAGGTACGCACGACGCAAGAAGATACGGACCGTCATGTCATCAGCGGATTGAGAAGCCCAAAGATGGTTTTTCTGGCATCACGATGTGGAACCCGCCAAATCAGATGGACGAAGATTGCTTGAATCTCAACATCTGGACCACTCAACCCAGGCCTCAAAAGGCAGCAGTCATGGTACGACTATGTAATTCTAGAAGTTCTCTGTCTTCTGAACGAAGGAAGGAAATGTTTTATTTAACGACGCTCTCAACACATTTTATTTACGGTTATATCGCGTCGGACATATGGTTATGGACCACACAGATATTGAGAGAGAAAACACGCTGTCATCATTTCATGGGCAAGAGGCCAATGGGACTTTGGGGGAGGTTTGGAAGGGATCGTTAAAAAATTAAAATATATAATAAAATTATAACTGTCGCAAAAGAAAATAGGGGGGGCGGGCCCCTGCCCTCCTCCCCCTCCTAGATCAGCCTCAGCAACCACCCCTCACCCTCTAGGTGAATTAGAAAAAATTGGGGGTCAAGCTGCTCACTTCTGAGATAACGGGTAGCGTCTATGACTACTCTAGTTCCGCACAAAATTCGAATACTTTTTTAGTTTTTACAGGTACCCCATACATGTTTCAAGCACAAGGCTACTTGACACAGCGGTATTAGATGAAATAAAATTGCATATCTTTTTTGTCCAGATGAAACAATTTTTTTTTTTACAACCAACACACATTTATCACCAATCACAGGACTTGTGGTGTTCACTTCTCTATTAAAAGTTTGGTGCACCTCGATCTTTGACCCAGCCGGAGGTTGTTTGGTTTAGTACTACCTATATTCAATGATATTCCACAACCAATGTTCATTACAAAAACCTTGCAAATGGTATTACCAATGTAGATATATTAAGCAAGAGATACTAGGTATATTAAGCCAGAGGTACTTAAAGCATAACTATACAGTTATGTTAACGTCGTAACATCACTCTCTTTTTGGAGATCAGCGGCTTTGAATAACGTAACGACCGTAGATAAATATTATAGATCCTAAATGACGTTGTGCAATTCGGAATAAATGTGTTTCCTCTCAGATTTGAAATGTTTTTGAGTGGTGGTTTTTCTCAAAACGAGAAAAAAATAATTAGGCAATTATCCTATGAGTATGACGATATCATGATTTAGGTTTGTAATACACGAATTTAATTCGTCACACTGTATCGTTTGTTGAAGCATTTAACTTTGTTCTGTTTGTAGGTCTGGATTCACGGAGGAGCGTATGAAACGGGAACGTCGGCGTTGTCGATTTATGATGGAAAGACTCTGGTTGGACTTAACGATATCATCTTAGTTTCCATTAACTACAGGCTTGGTGCCTTTGGTTTCTTGGCAACTGGTGATGGTAGAATTTCGGGTATGCCGAGTAGTTAGCTTATTTTATTAAATAAAAAGAAAAGAAAGAAAGAAATGACGCACTCAACACATTTAATTTACGGTTATATGGCGTCAGATAGATGATTAAGGACCACACAGATATTGAGAGAGGAAACTTGCTGTCGCAACATCATGGGATACTCTTCGATTAGCAGCAAGAGATCTTTTATATGCACCATCCCACAGACAGGATAGTAGGCCTACATACCATGGTCTTTGTTACACCAGTTGTGGAGCACTGGCTGGAACGAGAAATAGCCCAATGGGCCCACAGACAGGAATCGATCCTAGTATATGTGTATGGATTTAGGTATATGTATGTATGGATATAGGCAGGTAGATGAGTGGGTTGGTATGTAGGTACGATCCTTTTTATTCACCATCCCACAGACAGGGCAGTACATACCACGGCCTTTGATATACCATAATAAAAGGAACACATATGAATGAATGGCGATCGAATATTGTTTTTTTTTTAACTTATTAAATCAAACGTATATACAAATAAATGACGAATGAATAATAATTAAAAAATAATAATAATAATAACAAAATTAAAAATTAAAAAAACATGAACGCAAACATTTATACTCCAGTGTCGAGATAGGACGCTCGGAAACGCGTGCACACATACATGTCCGTTCGGTGGATAGATATCTTAAATTAGAAGTTCTATGTTCTGTATTTTAGGAAATTTTGGAGCTATGGATCAAATTATGGCTTTAAAGTGGATTAAGGATAACATAGCAGCTTTTGGAGGGAATCCCGACTCTGTGACTATATTTGGCGAAAGCGCCGGTGGAACCAGTATAGACTATCTGATGCTGTCCCCTCTCAGGGGAAGCCTGTTTACTCGAGCTATTCTGCAGAGTGCCGCCTCAGATTCTCCACTCTTTTACATGAGGCCAGAACAGGCAAAGAAAAGATCTGCCATATTCTTCCAACGTCTGAACTGCACGAACGATAATCGGATACTGAACTGTCTGCGGCAAAGTCGCGTATCACCCAGACAGATCATTGAATCTCAGAAGGTCGTGTCGGACTTCGCGTTTTCGTGGGTGCCAACGGTGGCGAAACCGTTCCTCCCCGAGAAGCCGGACGTATTACGGAATTCAGTTCCGTACAACAAGACTCGGGTGCTGCTAGGGGTTACGAAGGACGAGGCGACTTACCTTCTGCTCAACTTCACGACGTCCTTTTCTAGAGACAACACCTCGAACGAGCAGACGGCCCAGGATGTGAGGAAGATCATTTCCGTAATGAACCCGGATCTCTCCGGAGACAGACGACAAGCGATCTACCGCCACTACATGAGGGGTGGGAGCGGCGATGTCAAAGACTTGATCAGAAATCGGAAAATATCGAGCGATATCGTCGGTGATCGGTACTTTGTGTGTCCGGCTGTCCGGCTCTCCGACAGGATCGCCCGAGCTGGTCAGGACGTGTTCCTGTACTACTTTGCACACCGTCCCGTCAGTGAGGTGTGGCCGTCGTGGATGGGCGCCTACCACTCCATAGAGATACAGGTAACCTTGGTGCACCCCGCACCAGCCTGAATTATAAGTGTTTTTGCTTTTGTTGTCGTTTTTGTTGGGTTTTATTTGATTTTTGTGGAGGGGAGATGTTTGGGGATGGGGATGTCGCTCTTTTTTTCCCTTTTTGTTTTGGTTTTGGTCAGTGATTCCATGAAAAGTGTTTTGGTGTTTAAAATGTTCAGTTTATATATAATATATATATATTGAGTATTAATATATGTAAGGAGGGATGAAAGGTGCAGTCAGTGTTTTGGGGTTTTTTGCACTGACAATGCATAAAAGAACTATGTTTAAGTTTATATAAGTTCAATATATGACGGCGACATAGGAATATCACAATCTCTAGTGAAGCTCACATCCAGTGGCGTAGCGTGGGTTGCCAGCGCCCGGGGCAAGGCAAGTATTTCGTCCCCTAACCAGTGGACCGTTAGTACTCCCTTCCACCAGTCCAGAATTTTGCTGTGTCCATGGCAACCGCCCCGGTGGCCCCGCCCACGGTACGCCACTGTTCACAGCCTTGGGGGTGGGTGGGGGGGGGGGACGACAAGCCAATTCTTTAATCTTTATTTCTACAGAGCGGGACAAAAAACGTAAATGTTCGTCCTCGAGTAAGGGGGTCTGTGACACACACACACACATACACACTAATACACACACGCGCACACACTCACACACACACACACACTCCGTTTCTACGAATCTGCACGGAATACCAAAACATCTTCTTATCTTTCAGTTCGTGTTTGGTCTACCAGTAACCTTCCCTGACCGTTACAGTAACGATGATGTCATGCTGTCTCGTCGTGTGATGACGTACTGGACCAATTTTGCAAGGTTTGGGTACGTACCACGTAACAAGCTAAAACTAGTGTTTTGTACCCATATGTATAGTAACACACACACACTCACACACACACACAGACACACACACACGCGCACACACACACACACACACACACACACACACATATATATATATATATATAGTGGGGCGGGGCGTAGCAAGGGATCTTTTATATGCACCATCACACATATAGGATAGTACATACCACGCCCTTTGTTAAAGTGTTACACCAGTTGTGGAGCACTGGCTGGAACGACAAAATAGCTCAATGGGTCCAGCAACGGGAATCGATCCGAGATCGATCGCGCATCAGGCGAGTGCTGAAAAATAATGTAATAATTACATAATATTATTATTTTCTATATTTTCAGAAACCCCAATGATCCCGAACTGCTCGAATGGCCGCAATATGATGAGGATACGATGTCATACATGGAGTTGAATTTAGCCTGTACGGTGCATACAGGCGGCTTACGGAACGATCAATGTACGTTTTGGAATCAACTTAGAACCTCCTCTAGCGGAAGTAGATTTAAGTCTGTCTGCATTCTGGGAAATGTAGTTACAATGCTACTTTACTTGTTTATTACACAATCCATCATAAAAATGTATTAATTCAGAAAACTTAATAAATAGGGGCAATAATATATTAAGTCGACTTTCAACTAGGATGGGAACATACTTTTTAGAGTTGGAGGGATAATGTCCCCTGTCCCCCTCCCCCACACATCCCCGCTTTCAACGTCAATATAAACTACATTATATTGATAACATAGAGTTTGTTATTGAGTCTGAATTATAGAATATATAGAATAAAGTATTTGTCAAGCTAAAGTTAAGTACATTTTTCGGTGTATTAAATTAACTGGTTTAGATTAATTAATGTGAAAATAAGAATCAACGTAAATTTTATCTTGAAATCACTAGGCCTATATACACTGGCAAGATATGATAACAAAATTTCTATTTTCGGTCACTGACCACAAAATCTAGCTTTTTGGGTACTGAACTACTTTTACCCAAATTATAATCAGCAAAGGGATAATAATAATAATTATAATAATAATAATAATAATAATAATAATAACAACAACAACACCACCACCACCACCACCACCACCAACAACAACAACAACAACAATAACAATAACAATAATAATAATAACTGTTTATTGTCTTAAGATATCAGCTTTATCCTGGTTCAGGTCGAATGGCCTCTCGGCATTCGCCATTCTAACCTTCGCGTGATACCGGTACAGCCGATATCTTAAGAGAGTAACAAGTTATTATCTATCTATACCTATTACCTAGCACACAACAAGTATTTTTCCAAACATAGTTTTTTATGACGTTTTTTTAAAGTAAACTGAAGCAAATGGACCTAGTTAGAAGAAAAACACAAAATGTTTTTAAATATTTTATCATAAATCTTGTTCAGTAAAGATGTAAACAAGACACGTCAAGGAATATTTCAAAGGTCAATTTTGCAAATTTGAAAAAAAAAAGAGCTTCCCCTACTCAGCAAAGCAGAATGTAATAATTTAACAAAAACAAAACAATAGTCCAATTTGCTTTGCTATCTTAACTAGCTTTCCTCCAAGTTATAATGCGTTTGACTACAGCCTGTGTTTTACATCATTAAGCAAACGCGTTACGCAGGAACGTGTCTGCTAAGAATATGTTATAAATTGGGTTGTCTGATTGGAAAATGAATCACCTTTGTTTACTTTGCTACTTAATTTTTTCATTCATTTTTTATTTATTAATTTATTAATTGGTATTTTTTCTATGTTTGTTTTTCTCTCATATCGTACTTGTCTTTGAATATTTTTTGTTTTTGTATATTCTTGTAATAGATGTAGTCGCCGTTATTGTCATAATATTGTCATTATTGTATGTTATTAGGAGAGGGTCTCGTAAGTTGCATAACTTGTGCCAGCTCCATTTGTACCTTATATGCCATAAAATATGTTTTCAATCAATCAACGCGTTACCCGTCTGCCGAAATTGTGCACAGAAATACAGAAATGTTGGAAAATTTTACACTTTATAGTATTGCCACATATTGACAATCACTTTACAAATAATATGTCCTATCGACGATATCATTATGTAGTATTTTTGTTTATTAAAGGGACAGACCCTAATTTTTAAACACTAAGACAGGTTTTTTTACCTAGACTAGTTTCAACCCGTAAAAATGGACACTAAGTTTGGTTAATTTACAAACCTGTAACAAATTTGGATGCAACAGAGTGAAACAAGAGTCTGTGACGTTGAAATACCCTTAAAAATAGACTAAAACGCGACTCCATCAACGTTACTTCTCAGACGCACGTGCGTTTTTAAAAATTTGAAAAATGCATTTTGTAGTATTAGAAACAAGGATGACCGGAAACACTTCGGTTGTACGGAAATGGATAATCTAAACAATAAAATATAAGTAATGTTTGATTTTAATTATCATAAACGGCTCTAATAGTGAAAAATATGTCTTAGTGTTTAAAAACCAGGATCTGTCCCTTTAATTTAAAATACATCAGCCCCTACCCGTGAGGACGAAAATGTAGGGTGTGAATTTCCCCTACTCTATATGTATAGCTGGCCAATATGTTACGGTTTAAAGGGACATTCCTGAGTTTGCTGCATATTTTAAGATATTATCGACTAACAGAGACTTTTAGTGGCATAAAATATTAGTGGCTGTATATTAAACGTGTTTCTGATCATTCTAATATTTGTACTAGGTTAAATTTCATTTTATTTCCTAAAAACGATTTTTTCGTACGTACGAAATTATTTGAAGACAAAATCCAGTTTGGGCTTCTTACAAATATTAAGATGACACTGATATTCTAAACAAGAAAATATATTTAATATGTAAGTTTAATCGTAGACATATTTTATTAGTCGGAAAAATCTTACAATGCAGCAAACTCGGGAATGTCCCTTTAACGACCATTGACCAAATATAAATATGTTCCTTTAATCATTATTGATTGAATGAAGAAATATGTTGCTGCGTTCACAGTATGTATATCTTCATAAAATAGTTAAATATACTGTATTATCGGCATAAATTTAAATTAATTTCAAGTCGTATTTTGACCTAGATTTTTAATCTTTCGAACTTTAAGCTTCTAAATGTAGTGAATAAAGTAGACATAATATTGTGATATTTGTTTTGTTTTGTTGGGGTTCTTTGTGTGTGTGTGTGTGTGTGTGTGTGTGTGTGTGTGTGTGTGAGTGTGTGTGTGTTTTGTTTCGAATTCTTTTTGTATTTAAAAAAAAAAAAAACGTCGACTTACGGCAAACGTTATTAGGCGAAAAAGGTTTTCCCGTTAATCCTAATTTTGACTGTTGATTCAAAACATTTCTTAGACGAATTGTTTGTCGGTTTCTTCCTTTTGTTTTTTCTACGAACTTGTTTTTTTTATGTCAAAAGTAAAAGCCCACCTACCATAAAAACATTAAAGGGACATTCCTGAGTTTGCTCCATTGTAAGTGTTTCCGACTAATAAACTATTTCTACGATTAAACTTACATATTAAAAAATATTTTCTTGTGTAGAATATCATTGTCTGTATATTTAATGTGTTTCTGGGCGTCTTAATATTTGTTAGAAGCCCAAACTGGATTTTGTCTTAGGTAATATATTTTAGGTAATAAAATGAAATTTAACCTAGTACAAATATTAGAACGATCAGAAACAGGTTTAATATACAGCCTCTAATATATTATGCAGAAAAATATATTTGATATGTAATTACAATCGTTAAAAAGTCTCTGTTAGTCGATAACATCTTAAAAATTGCAGCAAACTCAGGAATGTCTATTTAACATGTTATGTACAAACATACTAAGTTTTGATATTTAGATCATTACATATAATTAATATTGAATTTCGTTAGTTACATAAATATTTATATGTATATAATTCGGTCACACAAAACCATCGAAAGTATCAACATAAGGCTAAACATTTATTTTCATTTTAAAAAAAGGTGATTTGTTTTAAAACAATGTGTTTTACTGATTTATATATTTAAATATTTCTCATTATTTTATATTAGTCAGTTTCAAGTATATATATATAAGTCAATCGTTTTTGCGGAAAGACAAAGAGGAAACCAGTAGCATTCTCATATGACAGTAACTCTGTATGTCTGTATGTCATGTTTATGTCATGTTTATGTCATGTTTGTATGTCTATATGTCATGTTTATCCCATGGTTGGATGCTTGTATGTCATGTTTATGCCATGGTTGTATACTTCTTCATATGTCACATATATATCCCCGCCATTAGTTTTCCTTTGGAGATGATAGTAATAATCTGTGTACACTTAATATGCAATGTAGATGGGATTTTTTGGACAATCATTAATAAAGTTATTCTTTTCTAATCTGATGTCAGGAGTTTTTTGTTTTAACATTTTCTTTATCAACTACATTTTTAAAAATGAACACTATGCAACTTCACAATTCTTGAAACTTGGGCCGAGTTCAACCAAACCGTGCAGAAAAACGTCCGCAAGACTGGTTTATGCGCTTCACGTCAAACCAAATGGACACGTCGGACACCAATTAAATAGTTCGCGAACGTTAGCGAAACGTTTGCTGGCTGAATTTGCCCCCGTTTAACTGTCAAAAACATCAAAGCTATCTTTTTCTCGTATTTGAATGAAGCAGAACTAAAACAATATTTTTAAAGTTATAACGAAACTGTAGCAAGTGACGATATTTTGTGCTTATACTTTAATCGACACAAACTGCAGATTCGTTTTATTAAAAAAAATTAATTAAATTTTGCATGTCTCTATGGTCGGTCTAGAATCGATCCCTGTCGATGGGCCAATTGGGCTATTTCTCGTTCCAGGTAGTGCCCCACAACTGGTGTAACAAAGTCCGTAGTATGTCATATTCTGTCTGTGGGGATGCTACTAATCGGAAAGAGTTGTCCATTGCTTTTTTTTTGTGCTTTTTTTATTTTATTTAACGACGCCACTAGAGCACATTGATTTTTTTTATCTTATCATCGGCTATTGGATGTTAAACATATGATCATTCTGACACTGTTTTTAGAGGAATCCCGCTGTCGCCACATAGGCTACTCTTTTACGACAGGCAGCAAGGGATCTTTTATTTGCGCTTCCCACAGGCAGGATAGCACAAACCATAGCCTTTGTTGAACCAGTTATGGATCACTGGTCGGTGCAAGTGGTTTACACCTACCCATTGAGCCTTGCGGAGCACTCACTCAGGATTTGGGGATCCGAACCCAGTACCTACCAGCCTGTAGACCGATGGCCTAACCACGACGCCACCAAGGCCGGTTAAAAGAGTTGTCCATTGCGTGGTGGCCCTTAACCATATGTTGTGAGATGGTACACTTCGCCCCAAGCTGGAGTACCGGACGCATCGAAAACAAAAGAAAATGGCTGCCCCAGTTAGCAGAAATAATCACGTGTGTTTTTTGTTTTTATTAACTCTCAAATTACGCGTTTTTCGTTTGTTAAATAAAGTGTCAGTGTTGGTTGTCCGAGTATGCATCTTTCCAACACATAAGGCTCATGTATGAGTTTACTCTCCCTTTAAAGTTTGTTTTGTTTAACGGCACCACTAGAGTACACTGAATTGTAACTCATCGGCTATTGGATGTCAGACATTTGGAAATTTTGACATATAGTCTTAGAGAGGAAACCCGCAAAAAAATATTTTATATACACCATCCCACAGACAGGATAACGACCTGTGATATACCAGCTGTGGTGCACTGGCTGGAACAAGAAATAGTTTAATGGGCCCACCGACGGGGATCGATCCCAAACCGACAGTGCATCAAACGAGCGCTTTACCACAGTGCTACGTCCCGCCCACTAAAATGTGTTGAATGCCGTCATTAAATTAAAAAAAGATCCTTCTTTCCTTCCTGGAATAAAATATGAACCTCCGGAAGGTCAAACCCAGTTGGTACATGTTACCGCCGAGATGACCGACTACCAGCCAATGAAAGACGTTATTAACGTTGATGACATGAAACTTCTCTCTTCCTAGGACAGCGTACTTGAACCTTAATTCGATATAAGCGCGAAAATAAGTATAAATGAATGAATGAATTTGGAGATGAGGAAACAAAAAGAGAAGCTGATTCGTATTTGGAAATCTTCCTGTTCCTTGAAGCAGCAGACATGTTGTATATCAACAGAGCTCAAGAGCGGAGACAGGAATTTGTGAAATACATGTACATGTACTGGCTGGAATATTGATGAGTTTGAGCAAACAATAACCGAAACAGCGTTAACAGAATGTAAGTCGGCGTCATAAAGGGTGCTCCATCCGAAATCCTCTCCTGGAGCGGTCTGGTACAAATAATTATCTTTCTCTTTCTGTATCTCTGTGTGTGTGTGTGTGTGTGTGTCTCTCTCTCTCTCTCTCTCTCTCTCTCTCTCTCTCTCTCTCTCTCTCTCTCTCTCTCTCTCTCTCTCTCTCTCTCTCTCTCTCTCTCTGTCCTGTCTCTGTCTCTCTCTCTCTCTCTCCTCTCTCTCTCTCTCTCTCTCTCTCTCTCTCTCTCTCTCTCTCTCTCTCTCTGTCTCTGTCTCTGTCTATGCTCTCCTCTCTGTCTGTCTATATCTGTCTCTGTCTCTGTCGTCTCTCTGTCTGTCTGTCTGTCTCTCTGTCTCTCTCTCTCTCTCTCTCTCTCTCTCTCTCTCTCTCTCTCTCTCTCTCTCTCTCTCTCTCTCTCTCTCTCTCTCTCTCTCTCTCTCTCTCTCTCTCTCTCTCTCTCTCTCTCTCTCTCTCTCTCTCTCTCTCGCTCGCTCTCTGCGCGCGTGTGTGCGTACAATGCTTCCTATCTCCACCCTATGTGAAATAGCCAGGTAATTATTTTTAGAACATTTTGTATGGGCAGGTTTACTATATAAACTGAGTCCCTGCATTTATAATTTTATATTACTCAGTCACTCATCTCTGCTGTTCGAAACCCTAGTGGTATATGAGCACGTTAAACTAAAGTAGTGTCGGAAATAGAATAAAACTGATTTTCGTCGATTATGTCTTTCATATTAAACTGACAAATAAATATTTTGTAAAATATATATTATGATACTCTACCTAATTTAGGATTTTTTACGACCATGGTATATTTCACTATTTCGTCATTATGCAGCTTGTATGAACAACTTATAACTTGGCCATGTGTAATACCGAAACATGAATCTACTTTACTGTTGAAAGATTATGACATAATCTTATAAACCATCTTGTTTGCCTAAACACAGTGTGGAAAAAATGCACTGGCCATTTACAGAGCAGGGCTTCTAGAATTTTTATAAAATACACTAGCCATGGGATCAGTGATTTAAAAACATTTACTAGCCATGATTAAAAATTCACTAGCCTTACTTTACTTTAAGTTAATACAATCACTAAATAATAGTGAAAATCAGATATGTCACCTAAAGAGAGAGAGAGAGAGAGATATAGCTTAAACACACTAACTTTGGGGGTTGGGATTGGGGGCAGGATATTCATATTTACAAAATAGACAACTGCAACATTTGACACAAAAAATTTCACCAGCCGTCGGCATGGCAATAGTAGTTATTTACTAGCCCAACACTGAATATCACTAGCCATGGGAGTGGGGCTACCATAATCTAGAAGCCCTGTAGATACAATATATGAACCAAGAATTATAATGAGAGTCAACATGGTAGCAGTATGACCATGTTAAATGTCCCTTTTACTGCTTTCAGCAGAAAAACTAATTTTTATTATGATAACCGTTGTGTTCTTCATATTATAGTACACCTGTACATATTAAAGCAAATGAATGGGGTGGGTGGGAGGGTGTAGGTTATAGGAGGATCATCAGGAGGTTGAGATACGTCCTAGCCGCAACAAACAATGGCCGTTTCTGTGCCAACAGGTGCAGCCGTAAATGGAATTGTTCATGCAAAAACTCAGAAATAGGTTATGTCACAAGCTAGACAACAGACAAAATAAGAAAGAGAAATTTGCAAGACAGAAAAGAAACCACTGGATTTATCAAATCTGTTCTATACCTTGTATATACATGTACATCCAAATCGACGTTGGCATTGTAAGACACAAGGGATGACTTTAGCTTTCCAGATAAGAAGCAATATTTCTGGTTTGACCTTTTGGTATTTACATATCACAATTTGTGAGGTATGTTAGGGCAAGCTCAATTTATGCCACTTCCACTATTGTCATATAATTCGTGTACAGAAGTTGTTTCATCAGAGTTATAATATTCAAGGAACTCCCAAAAGCTTTAACAACAGTTCATTGTAGACATATAGCAGTTATATCAGGGCACAGATCACAATTATATACGCTATAAGCTATGTTTCTATATAGAATTAGTGACTATAACACTTTTATTAATATCAGTAGGTCTGTGTATTTCATTTTATTTTTGTGCGTCTTTGCCGGCCTGAGGTCAACATATCCTGAAAAGGACAACTCCTAACTCCTATTGTCCATCTCTTCCCAGGGTATATTGGTTTAAACAAACACCCACTAAACCTAGCCATCGTACACCCATTTTACATCAAACACATTACATTTGCATGGGTTGGAGTTACCACAAACAAATCTTCGATGTTGACAAGTTACACGTGTTTGTAAACTACATGCTCTTCTCTGTCAACTTCAGTCTAATAGTAGCCACTGCAAAGCTGTCTGCCATAAAATAACCACAGTCAAACAGAAGACTACCCTTGTGGACACCATAGTCGTACGGGCTCCCATTTTGTAGGTGTGTGTGGCCGGGGGGGGGGGGGGGGGGTAGGCTGGCTCTTGCCCGAATTAAACAAAAATACCCGAATCTGGATAACATGTATTCATATTAGCATTACTACCAAACAGCTATATATGGTTGCAAACGAATCATTACACATATTTACATGGATTACAACTGATGTTAAGGGTAAAATGATGGAAATGCATAATAAAAATGTCTCAGGTTAGCACATTTTGCCCGAATATCTGTATCATTTTTGCTCCAGCACTAGACAAGGGGTAGGTGGGGAGTATCCCCGTCTCGTATGTTTATGGCAGGTACATTTTTAGATTTTGTCAAATAAATGTGATCTGTTTGTCTACATATCCCAATCATGTTTTTCTACAGAAGTTTCATTGTTTAGATAAAAACATCTGACATCACAACTATTGGCTCATATAGGGTGCCACTTGTGTGGAAAGGCATGCTCACTTTTTGCAATCACCTCATATCATAATTGTTTTAACGGTGCTATGACCGCATGCCATCACAACGGTCTAAATATCTATTATTCTGTATTGCTCATGTTCAGATTGGTCAAACCAGTCTGCAGTCCTCCTAAAGACAGAGCAGGAAGGAAGGAAATGTTTCAACACATTTTATTTACAGTTATATGGCGTCAGACATATGGTTACGGACCACACAGATATTGAGAGAGGAAACCCGCTGTCGCCACTTCATGGGCTACTCTTTTCGATTAGCAGCAAGGGATCTTTTATATACGCCATCCCACAGATAGGATAGTACATACCACGGCCTTTGTTACACTAGTTGTTAAGCACTGGCTGGAACGAGAAATAGCCCAATGGGTCCTCTGACGGGGATCGATCCTAGATCGACCGCGCATCAAGCGAACGCTTTGCCACTGGGATACGTCCCGCCCCCTTTTTCATACGAAGTTTTGACTAATATCAGTCCCACTGCTCTGGAAGTACCAGTTATAGACCAGTGGAACTGGTTTCAATCAAATTGTCAAAACACGTGCGTTAAAAACATTTACTTTTTGTCCTACTATACATAAAATCTAGATACAAAACACCTGCTAAACTCAAAGCGTACCACGATAACGTTAGTCGTATAGTACCAGAGGCGGATCTGGGGGTGGGGGGGGGGGGGGGGGGGGGCAGGGGCCCGGGCCCCCCTACAGAGTTATAATTTTATTATATATTAATTAAAAAAAAAAAAATTACAATCCCTCTCCAAACCTCCCCCAAAGTTCCCTTGGCATTCCGCGTCATGTCATTGGGACCCCCCTAAATGGATTTTCTGGATCCACCACGGAGTACCTGACGTCAATCTAAATGAGTTCAGTGAAGCATTGCGCACTTTTCTAGGGTAAAAATGGTTGAATATTTGGTATACTGATGTAACGAAATGAATGGTTTTGTTTATATTTGAAGTAATTTATGATTATCTCATTTTATTGCCAAAGACAGTCTTGTAGTAGGCCTACTGGGCAGCAGTCTTGGATTACGGTGTAGGGAAATGTCAGAATGTACCTTTGACCCCAAAAATGTGTTTAGGGTGCCTCAAAACATAAACAGGCGATATATAGTTACAAGCTATATATTGTTTCAAATATGGCTATTTCTCCGCCATATTAAATGTTAAGCTGTCCTCTTGAATGCCCAATAAATCGTGTTCATGTGTCATCTGCTCGTTTCGAAAAGGGATTTAAGTATTGCAATCTCGAGTAGCCTATATCGATATTTTAAATACTGAAGCATTCATATATTATATATAGCTCATCAAATTCTACCGACATGTAACTTGGGACTTGTAACAACTAGCTTACAATCCACCCGCCTAGAATTTCCGCCATTAATCTGACTGCATGATCCTCATGAGAGTTTACTAGTAAGTTATATCTGCCATCTGCCGACATACATTGGCGTAGGAAGGTGCCAAAACGTGGGGGTGGGGGCACACACACAGATATATAAATATATATAAATCACCACCGCTGCTACTGGATCAAGAAAAGTAGGCGGACACATGCCCCCCCCCCCCCCCCCCCCAGTTTTCTACGTCAGTGACATGTGCCCACCGATACATGATTGCTGGAAGTTCCAATGTCAAGACTACAACATAGCATAATATATCAATTGTGTGCCTGTATGGCACTGATAATAGTCGTAATAAATTTGTATTTGTCCTGAGATACAATGTAGGCCTACGTACATAGATACATATATGTAGTAGTCAGACTAAATTTAGATATAACAATTTTAGTTTAGCCGTAAATACTGATAATTTATTTTTTTTAAACCCCAAGACCCTTAAAAAAAAACCCCACAGCGTGTGAGAAGATTAAGTTGTTTGTTTGTTTGTTGTTGTTTTTGTTGTTGTTTGTTGTTTTGTTTTTTTTGGTCAAAAATAATATAGTCATGCAATGAAGGTCAGATGTACCCGAATTTCCTATATTAAACCCCAGGCTTAATTAAATATGGAAAATACCACCTCAGAGAAGATACATTTTATCTGAAATTAGGCTCAGGGCTTAAATGAAGAAGTCGACAAAAATATACTATAATAAAGATAAAAGGTGCAGCTTAGGATAGTATCAGAGTACATAATAATTATCATTCCATGACAACCTTAGTCACAAACAAAATATGTTTTAATATCAGACCACCCCCCCCCCCCCCCAAAAAAAAAAAAAAAAAAAAAAAAAAAACCCAAACAACACCACCACCCCAAAAAACCCCACCAAAACCCCCAACAACATAGCGTATGAGAAGATTATGGTTTTTGTTGTTGTTGTTGTGTGTTTTTTGTCAAAATAATAACGTCATGCAATGAAGATGAGATGTACTGTAGTATTATCTGTAGATATACATATACATTTCACCTCTTATGAAAGTAAATAGAAGTCTACCTTTAACAATTGGTTTTTTTATTATTAAATTGATGTCATCTCGAAAGGAACACATTTTGCAAAATGTATCAACATTTCTTTATAATATGTATATAAGATAAGAATGAATAGTGAAAATTTGTGGCATTAAATAAACTGTTTTAATGTAATTAGTCCTATACAGCATAATAGTTTATTATATCGGCGTGTAACTAGACTTTGAAGTCCGTCTGTCTTTAGTGGTTACTCCAAGTCGCATATTACAAAGCTTGAATTATAAACAGGCCTACCAGTGACGAACATTCTAGCCCGTAGGATCAGGAAGAGCGAGATGCAAGATAGAGGAGTTGACCCTAGCCCATTCGAATTTCGAGACCCCCCTTAAAAGGATTAGGCTACTTTTAGTGCTCCTGCGTCTCCATCTCTCTCTCTCTCTCTCTCTCTCTCTCTCTCTCTCTCTCTCTCTCTCTCTCTCTCTCTCTCTCTCTCTCTCTCTAATTTAGATTCGTTCGCTGTATATACACCAATTTACACTGAAATTAACGATTTTAACAGTTCATTCGCTATACATAGTTCGTTCTATATAAAGGAAAATACCCCGGGACTTTACAATCAGTTCCTTCTAACCGGTTGTTTGTTCTAAAGTTCTTCCCCCCCCCCCTCCTCCCCCCTCTCTCTCCTCTCTCGTCTCTCTCTCTCTCTCTCTCTCTCTCTCTCTCCTCCTCTCTATGTGGGTGAATATATATATATATATATATATATATATATATATATATATATATTGTGACGGTACATGCTCTTAATTTTGTTTTCGCCTGTGGCGATATTAATTGTTTTAGAAGGCCGTGTACAGTTCCAAATTGCACTTATCCAGGTGGGCAACTTGTTACGTAATACTTCTGCGCGACGGTCCTCGGTCGGTACGCCTAATACACACCCAGAGCAGGTGTGGAGGCCATGTGGCTAGTAGTTACGTAATATCTCCGGTAGTGCTGTTTATGGCCAGGGGATTGCTCGCGGAATGGCGACAGCCAGTCTGGCGATCTAAGAAAATATACCGACTCTGGGAGAGGTGGAATATCAGATGATAGGGGGAGGACCGCCTTGTACCCCTAGGCGATTTTCTGATTTTATAATAAATAGCTAGGGTTTAGAGATATCTGAGAGAACCATAGGAAGGTATCCCGGGGGAACGTTGTCCGTTTGGACTTTGGTAAATATATTATTTCTGCTCTGTTGTATAACCTTGATGTGATTGATGTGACTTTAAATATTTTAATACTGTATTATACCAATATTCTTTAGACAGTGTCTTCGGTCATCTGACGAAGTAAATCGTAGACTTTTTGTTCTAACATTATACGAGTATTTAGTAATATAAAGCTTAGCCAGTCATCCTAGAAGACCTAGGTAAAATGTAGGTTATTGCCTTTATTGTGATAGGTACCAGTATTAATTCTGTGTTACAAGGTTACGGAACGAGTAGTAAGGGTTAATTAAAAATTAACCAGTTAGGAATAGTGTTGTAATTCCTTTATTAATTAAGTTCCTCTAGAAGCGTTTCTCAATTTATCACACGTGCGGGTGTTGTGTCACGGTGAAGTGATTAGCATATTGTGTAAACTAGACACCTAGAGATTAACTAATTAAGTGATCAGTTCTGGGCTGTTATTATTGTTGTTATTAATTAACTAGGCCTACTGCGGCAGTATATTTGTCAGCGTAGGTTAATACAGATTCCAAAGTGTCTTGTGTTTTTGTTGTGTTTTCTAGTGAACTAAACGTGCTATAATAATATATACTTTATATAAGATCGTATCTCTGATCATACCTAGACGAGCCAAGGCGGTTTTGAACTGCCCGTTACAGAGAGATCTAATAGATATACAGTTAGGAGAGATATTTGGACAATCGTGTTTTATTCAGTTACGGGTATTATAGAATCCCCGTGACATATATATATATATACAGGGCCGTAGCTAGGATTGTTCTCCCTCTCTCTCTCTCTCTCTCTCTCTCTCTCTCCTCTCTCTCTCTCTCTCTCTCTCTCTCTCTCTCTCTCTCTCTCTCTCTCTCTCTCTCTCTCTCTCTCTCTGTATGTGTGTGAATATATATATATATTTTTTTGTTTGGGGGAGGGGCAGCTGAGTAGTTAATAGTCTAAAACTCCTTAAACAGTTAAGAAAAGAATGTTCTTTTAAGTTTTTATAATGCTTTCTATAGGTTCGAGTCCCAGCAATGGCATGGGACAATTTGTGAGGCCAGAAAGGATTTAATTATCCCTTGCGCCAGTGCGCTAATATCTATGTAACAGTCAACATACATACAATACATCATACATCAATACATACATACTGTACATACATACATACATACATACATGGTTACTAATCCACTTCCACACCTCCACACAAACACTGTTCCTATTTTTCTGGGTCTGCTTTTTGGTACATGTCACTATTTATAATATAATTAACTGTTGAATTTTTATATTGATGTTGATCATCAATTTTTTTTTTGCAATTAAAATAGTCTGACACCCAATAGCCGATGTATTTTTCGTGCTGGGGTGTCGTTAAACATTAATTAATTAATTCATTCCATTTATAATATATGCACTTGGTGACCGGACGCCCGTTAATAGTATCACAATATTGAACGGCCCAGTTTAAAATAAGAATCATGTCAAGAGTCTGTAATATAAAATAATTTACTGGAGTGAAACATAATGTTACGCCGTTTGCTTTACAAATGCTACAGAATAATTGACGGCTGACTAGTCTATGATAGGAAGCAGAAAACCTCTGAGAAAGGGAAAAAAAAGAGAAAAAAATAGAAGAATAATTTTGCAGCATTGAACGCTGCCGCTTTCATTGCAGTGTGCACAGCATCAGGTTTGTATTTTATTTGTTATGTTTTAATATTTGTTATTGTATATATGGCATAATAATCATAAAGCAAAAATTTGGTTCGCTTATGTTAAACGGAGCGGGATGTAGCTCGCTGGCCAGGTGGTAGAGCGTTCGTCTATAGTCGACGACAGTCACTTTTCGCACCCTTGTTTTGGCTTCGTACACAGTAAATAAAACATATCCAACGGTAATTTTTTGATATGATATATTTGACAAAAGGTACTTTTTATTTCTTTCATCTTTTGAAAATAAATTATAATTTGGTTAATCTACAAACCTGTAACACACTTAGATCACGTTTTTATCAAATGGAATGAAAAAGCAGGTTTTATATCGATAAATAACATGGGAATCCCCATGTCCCAATTGCTTGAAATAATTTTGAAAGTTAGTATTCTGATGTCACCGGTAGATGTCGCTCGAAGCACAACAATGCCTACGTCACGACAAATTTCACAGAGTGCGCACAGACTTGGGGTGCGTTCCTTTCACCTCTCCTGGACATGTTCCATCTGTTCTGTCCTGGTTGTATCCCCTCTCCAGATATCGTAAGACTTAGCAAAATTATTGGTTTTAAGGGTTTGTAACGTTTTGTATTGAGATACTTACTTGTCTGAACTTTATTGTTACTGAAAATGTTCACGAACTGTGAAGAAAAATCTCACAAATGAACAACAAGCAAAAATACCAATGCAAACTTGCTATTGAAATTTTTTTGTTTGCACATTACTAATGCATCTGAATGTGTTTGAAGAAAATCTTGTCATTATTTTTTTTTACCTTTTACGAAATATGGATTTCAAGTGAAATTACGGTAAGATATGCTATATTTATTGTGTACGAACCCAAAACAAGGGTGCGAAAAGTGACTGTCATTGACCTTAGACCTAAGACTCAGCAGTGAAATGAGTTGCAAGCAGTAGATCTGTCGATCGTGTATCATTACCCCACGACTGGTACATCAAGAAAAAAAACCCAAACAAATATTTTATATAACGATGGATTATGGTTAATGATGACAGAAGACCGAAAGGTAATTAAGGAGAAAACCCACCCCCCCCCCCCCCCCCCCCCCCCCACATACATTTAGTCCCATATCATGGCATATGATCGAGTATTGTAAACTCAAGAGTATTCTAAGGTCGAGACTGAGATTTTCATGACATTCACATGCATGATCACGCTTCAATAGTTTTTTTGCCAATATAAACATAAAAAGAGACACCAAGAGGTTAAGAACAAGATTCACAGAAATAATGTGATACAAAGAGGTAGCGTGGGTCCCTGGTGATTCAAGGTACTTAATAATTGTATTAGTATATTTTAAAACTGCTTTGTAATTTTATTATAATTATTAGTTGAAGAAACCTTTTAATTGTTACCTGAACCAACAATGCAGAAAAATCTACATAATTTAGTGATTTCCCTAGAAATTTGGCAAGGCATGGTACTTGGACGAAAACACGTTTGGGGCATTTTCACCATTTTCGGGGCACTTGTATTTCATTAAAAATACACAAAAATTAATTGAAATAAACATTAATGTAATTTATATGTGCTTGCTTTAATAAATTAATGGCAAAAGATATAAGAGGCATATTTTATTAAGCAATAATACCTTTTTGGGTGTTTTATAAAGGCAATTTTAGAATTAATTACTGAAAAAGGCTTGTTTAATCTCAGGGCAGCATGGCGCTGATTAAGGCAAGATGGTGCTAGACTATTGAGGCATGGTGCCACACCATGCTAAAATAAGGTAGGGAAAACACTATAATTGATACAATCAAAAGTGCACACATGCTTATGTACAATTGAACAAAAAAAACAGAACTCTATTGAGTCATGTTATTTACTATTTTCTAGTATAGAAAATGTCATAAAAACAAAGTAGATAAACTAATTTGCATGGTTGAATTTATGTCTTGAAGCAATCAGTGAAAAAGGATCTGTTTTTATAGTTATATTTATTGATATAGCAGTCAACAGATTGCTGTATGGTGTTTAGAATATTGCTTACAACATAAGAAGGGACAAACTTCTTTTCTGTTGTTTTTGTAAATAGCTTTGGTTATTTCTATTTTTTTTTTTTATCTAAATATTCTTTTAATATTTATTCAAATATAAATAATGCTGACTATATATATATATATATTGTAGTAATAGTCATATTTTTAAAGTAAAACTCTATTGATCTACATCCTTAGTTTATGTTTTAAAATTTTAGAGCCCTTATTTGCTTCCATAGAAAAACAATTGATGTGTGCCCTCACATTTGTACTGACGTCATTCACTAGTATGTCAAAATAAACATGTACATGCAGGCGACACTTCGATATATATTTTGGGCATGATCGCCATAAATTAAGAAAACTACAAATGTTTTAATTGGCATACAGGTCATGTGTTTTTGACCTATTTTGGTTCCTGTGTAGAAAAAATAATTTTTAGGGTAAAATGTAACAAAGAATTGGATATACTTAAATTATGTTAGCAACTTGACTGTTTACACATCTTACTGTGAGACTTGGAACGTAAACAAACAGTAGGTGGCATATTACTTTTAAAAAGGTGTAAAATCCCAAATGGCACGACTTAAAGGCACTCAGTCATGGATGGTTGACCTAATTAATGACCCAACAAAGTATTATCTGAAAATATATACATTTAATTTGTACATAAAAGTAATTTATTGAATCATCTACATAACCACCATATCTCACTTATTATTGATATTTTATAAAAATAATTGAATTATGTCAACGGCCCATAATTCAGAGAAAAATAATGGCTATTTGGAAAGCGGAGGTGTGACATATTATTTTGGTGTCATGTGACTGGCATCCCCGAATAATCGCAGTGTTAAAATGATTTACCAAGCTCATGTAACCAGAACGCTTGACTGTTCTTTGCGATGTACGGTAAATAGAAAAAACAACAATGAAAATAAATTATTAAAAATTAATAAAAAACATACTGAATGATAATAAGCTTATACATTAAGGAGTGCATGGAGATTGTATATCAGTCTAGTGGACCCTTTTGTGTACTGTTTCCATAGACATGAATAGCGTAATACTGTCCCTGCAGTACTGAACATTTTATTTTTTAAAATAATAATAATGAAATAAAATAATAATAATAAATAAATAAAAATTACAAATTATCAGCTGCTGAAGTAGATTATCTGAAAGAGAAACCAACTACAGACAGTACACAAACTAACAACAGGGCTTGGACTTAATTTTTCACAGATTGTGATTTTGAAGCTGCTTATGTAAAAAAAATTTAAAAAGTGAATTTTACTGCAAATAAATATGACTAAAATTTATTTTGCTGTATGTAGTCCTATTTCAAATACGCAGAATTATAAGTGGCAGTAAAACTCAAAATATATATATATTGTTTTATACCAGTGATATTGAGACCACTCACGGGTCCCCCTCTTAATTTATCTAAATATTATTATTATTATTAGCCTACTACTACCTTTTTGATGTGGAGGGGGCAGTGTTTTATCTCGGGTTTTTTGGCTATAAAATGCAATATTAATGTGTATGCACATACACAAACGGCAGGCTGAACTTGCCCCTGCGTGTAGAACTGGATTCAACTGGGTTAAGTTATAATTAAGCTAACCTTTGGACAGCAAAACATGTGACAGTACACAGTTTTTTTTTATGTTATGCATTAAACTGAATGATCACTTTGTGAATCAGTCAAAATAATTTGCCACCGTTTAGCAAAAAACGACTGGCTGGTCATAAGCCACATTGGCGAACCGAGCACTATAGAGTTGTGACTGTCAAGACTCCCTCCCCTGCTAAGTGGTACTGTGTACGGTAGCTCCTTACAAAAAACACACTGAAAAAACACCAAAAGACACAATTATTTAGTTTTTTTAAATTATAATAATAATAATACAAAATTGTGAGTTCATGTTCCAACTGTTTATTATTTTATTTCAGCGTATTCGCCGTGTGTGTTTGATGTGTAGGGGCGGGACATAGCCCAGTGGTTAAGTGCTCACGTGATGCGCAGTCAGTTTGGGATTGATCCCCATCAGTGGGTCCATTAGGCTATTTCTCGTTCCAGCCAGTGCATCACGACTGGTATATCAAAGGCTGTAGTATGTACTACCCTGTCTGTGGGATGGTGCATATAAAAGAACCCTTGCTGCTATTCAAAAAGAGTTGCCCATAAAGTTGTGACAGCAGGTTTCCTCCCTCTATGTCTGTGTGATCGTACAATAATGAGATTTAGTATTCCAAATGAATGTAATTTCCATTTATAATCCATATTTAGAGAAATAAATCCATGACTGAGTGACTTTAATAGAGACAATGACTCGACAGGGTGAGAATATATAACCAGAACAAAAAGTTTATATAGTTGTTAACTGTTTTCATAAACTGTTTTTACACTGGAAACATAAAAATGCATTATCAAAAGTACAGAAGTAGACAAAAACAGCTTTCAGTCAAGTGACACATTGGGAGGTACTCTGCAAGGCCACGATTAAGTAATTAAATGGCAGGATTTCTGCCAGAAGGTAAAATGAGTATGGCGCTATATACCCAAATTTGTTTGCAGATTTTTTGTTTTTTTAAGTTAACCTTTTTACAAAATTAATTACTCTTATCATTACTGTATGATTTTCTTAACCCTATAACCCTAAACTTAACCCATTTCTTTCTGGGTGGAGGCACCCAGAAACTCTGTTGACTGTGGTTGCATTCAATTCCATATAAGTGCCATACCCCAAAATTTCTTTCTGGCAGAAACACTGAATGGGTACTACCAGAGTTGGGGGTCTTAACAAATAAACAGCAAAATAAAGCACTGACTGATTACTAGGTAGGCCTAACTCATCGAAAACTATATTCACATATATATAACCGAACAATCGGTTACCAAAGTATATAAAACTCACGTGAACCGATCAACTTCAAGTTACCTAAGATTTTGAAATATTGTCCCCTGTGATATCTTCAATAAAACAACAGCTACATACACATGTATATTAATAATCTGTTACTTTCTTTTATTTTTATGTCCATATTGATAGCAGTTTTGTTATCTTCAAAATACAGTCCACAGATGTTAGATGTTTGCAGAAAACCTACGTTGTTTGCATTATTCAACATTTAATAGTGGTTATTCAGACTAGACATTTCCAGGTGTTAACAGTGATAACACCCCAACACCGTTTTCGCCAGTACATTGAGATGCTGTTATAGCTAAACAAAATTATACCGTTTTCACCAATATATTGAGGTTCCATTAAATACTGTAGATCCTGAAATTAACATGAATGCGATTGACGGTGAGCAGACTAAAATGTGACATGAAATTAATGCGGGTGTCCCCCCTTTGAAATATTACTTTCCTAACAATTCATATCTGTGTACTTTTTGGTTAAGTCAAAGAATAATTCACCCAGTGGTATGCCAACAAAGTTGCAGCGACCGTGCAGTAAAAACAAAGAAAGGGTTAAAATCAGGGCTTCTACATTATGGTAGCCCCACTCCAATGGCTAGTGATTTTCAATGTTGGGCTAGTAAAGAACTACTATTGCCATGCCCAATGCTAGTGAATTTGTTTTGGTCAAATGTTGCAGTTATAAGTCTATTTTGTAAATATGGATACCCTGCCCCACCCCGAGCCCGAAATGTTAGTGATTTTAAGCTCTTTCTCCCTCTTTAGGCGACATATCTGATTATTATTATTATTTAGTAAAATTGTATTAACTTAAAGTAAAGTAGGGCTTTTGAATTTTTCAATTGTCACTAGTAAATTTAAAAAATCACTGCTAGTGGATTTTATAAACATTCTAGAAACCGTGTATAAATATATTAGAATTTTAATCTTTGTTTGTTTTGTTTTAATTTAATAATGTGGGACACATAGACAAAACAGAGAAATAAATGTATTATATTATTAATGCTAATAACACAAACTCACATTTTAGCATTAATATTATGATCATATTAGTTTCAGGATCTACAGTACTTATACCCAAATCGGTTCCGTTTTCCCCAGCGAAAGTGTTCCCTTTTTGTAGTGGTATCGGTTTAGCCTCATTCCACGGAAACAGAGCTGGTCAAAGTTCAATACTTCCTAGAAATGGCTTGTTTATGTTGAAAATATGTTGCCTTTGTGTTTTGAATAGATTCTCCTGTTAAATACTTGCAGGATGTCACTTGAATTTTTAAACTCTTTTTGAAAGAATTGTGAAAAACTTAATATTATATATATATATACATGTATATATATATACTTAGCGATGAAATATATAGATCTAGATACAGAAACCATAAAGTGATATTCAGTGAAAAGTCATATTATAAATGTACTTTATTTGACATATAGAAATCATATTAATTAATTTATATTTTTGAAAACAAATTCATGTTTCAGTTATCTCCCTTGTAAAGTATTACATTTTAATTATTGAGGCCAGTGTTGCCTAGAACTTCATGTTTATGTTTGATGATTACCAAATAAGGCATCTGAATTCTGATCGTATTTGAAAAATAAAAAAATGTAATTTAAACAACTGTACCAATAAAAAATGGATATGAAGTGGAATTACAATAAAATATCTAAAAGAGATCGAATACGAAGCTACATAAAAATTGACATTGAAAAACCCATGAAATAGCCTACAAGAATATTGCAAAATATATTGATTTATCAATCAAGGTTTGGGGTTTGATTTCGTTCACTGTCAACCAGCCCTCTACGTTAATATTTCAATCTAGGAGCCAGCTGGTGCCTAAAGAAAGAAATGTTTTATTTAACGACGCACTCAACCCATTTTATTTACGGTTATATGGCGTCAGACATATGGTCAAGGACCACACAGATTTTGAGAGGAAACCGCTGTCGCCACTACATGGGCTACTCTTTCCGATTAGCAGCAAGGGATCTTTTATTTGCGCTTCCTACAGGCAGGATAGCACAAACCATGGCCTTTGTTGAACCAGTTATGCATCACTGGTCGGTGCAAGTGGTTTACACCTACCCATTGAGCCTTGTGGAGCACTCACTCAGGGTTTGGAGTCGGTATCTGGATTAAAAATCCCATGCCTCGTCTGGGATCCGAACCCTTACCTACCAGCCTGTAGACCGATGGCCTAACCATCTATATACTATATAATATGAAATGTTTTAGTCGCCAAATGAAGAAAAAAAGGGGGATCTTATGCGTTGCAATGTAGAAAACTGCACATGATGTTCATCACTTACCAGACCACAGGGCTTCTAGATTATGGTAGCCCCACTCCCATGGCTAGTGATATTCAGTGTTGGGCTAGTAAATAACTGCTATTGCCATGCCCGACAGCTAGTGAATTTTTTTTTGTCAAATGTTGCATTTACGTCTATTTTATAAACATGAATATCCTGCCCCAACATTAATGTTTTTAAGCTCTGTCTCCCTCTTTAGATGACATTTTGATTATTACTATTATTTTGTAAACTTTTATTGAGTAGGGCTAGTGAATTTTTAATTGTGGCTAGTAAAAAATTTAAATCACTGATCCAATGGCTAGTGGATTTTATAAAAATTCTAGAAGCCCTGCAGACCATGTCTTATTTTGAATAGTACTAACTGGTCATCGTACTCAAACACGACTCCTAAAAGTTGGTTTATTATAAAAATTTGAAACTGTTCACACTTCTTTATTTTGAAAGTGTGCTGTTGTGTTGTATTAAGACATTTGTTGAAGTTTGCCGTAATACCTTAAAAAAATCTCCATTGGTCAAAGCAAAATGGCCTTGTCCTCTAATTTACCAAATATGAGGCATGCCATGTGTTTGTTTATTGCATTAAAAATATATAAATAAATAAAAAATTAAAAAGAACCAACTGAGATGCTGTTCTTTATAAATCACATGATCATTTTATCATTTCTTGATGAAAATTATGCAAAATTGAAAAACATTAATTTAATGCTTTTTATTCTAAAATAAACTTAAGTCTCACAACAGAAAAACTTGTAGCAATTTACGATGATAATATTCATATGTTAAATTTTCACTTTTATTTTGGTCACTTTATGAAAACAGTTTAAATAGTATAAAACCAAAACGGACCATAATTTAATTGCCCCTACCATGCTGTTATGGAAAGATTTGTTTTTCAGATTTTGTTTTTGCAATGCCTCAATATATTGAGCTGAAATTTTGTGTATAGCTTTATCATATTCTGTTACAGATCAAGTTTGACTTTCATGGCATTTTACCCATTATTCACAGTGTTATGGCCTTTGAATATAGGAGATATGAAAAATTGTTTTCCGGACCAATCTTGGCCAGGAAAAGTGAGTTATCACTCTTGCTCTCCTCCACACTCACCTGGAAAGACAGAGCGAGTAAAAATTCTGAGGGACGAGTTAAAAAAATGCAACAATCAGTCCGGCGGACGATCTGGTTTTTTTTTTTACTAACCATAATTTTCCATCGAATCTGCGACAGAGCATCGGCCATGCCAGAATTTAAAACCATTCAAACAGACCGTTGAGAATGATGACGAAATACGTAATACATGTAAAGCATAGACAATTTAGAGGACTTCAGAGTTCCAAATAATCAACTGCGTAAGCACTACAGTCAGGAAACAAGAGTTGGTCAAAGGTCAATACTACTTAGAAATGGATTCTTTACATTCAAATTATATTGCCGGTTATGAATAGATTGGTCTGTTAAATACTTGTGGGATGTCACTTGAATTTTGTAAATCTATATGAATGAAGGAAATGATTTGTCAATCAAATTCTGGCGGATTAGTACAAATTCTGATTCTGACGGGCTAGTAAATTTTAGTTGGTACTAGTCTGGCTGGCTAGTGAAATGTTTTTGATTTCTGCACCCCTGAAAGGTTTAGAAGAGATGCAAATTGATCATCTTGCAACAAAAATGTGTAATACATTTTATTAGTCCCCTAATCATGCCAAGTAATGGTCCAACTGGTTCCGTCTTCATCCATCTGTCCTACACATGTAGTTTTCTGGATGTTTTTATTTCCACAATACTTTGAGATATCGAGGTGAATTTTTTTTTGTATAGCTTTATCGATCTTGCACTTTTACAGATCAAATTAAGACTTTCATGGTGATTTATCCAATTTTCACAGTTACATTAAATATGGCCTGTGAACTAGAGGGATGAAAATTAGATTTCTGGTATTTTCTTTTTGTAATGCCTTAAGATACTGAGATGACATTTGATATATAGCTTTATCACATACTGTTGCAGATCAGGTTTAACTTCCATGGCGATATATTCATTTTTCACAGAGTTATGGCCCTTAAATTTAGGAGATATGAAAAGTTGTTCGGCCCAGTAGGGGAGATGTATTACTTTAGTGGTACTTTCAGAATGCTTGTTTAAAATCACAGGTAATTGCTCATCTGACGCCGTTTCAGGATAGTCACCTTCACCGTGCCTTGATTTTGCTCAATGGCGAAGACCGATAAATCAAATCTTTCTTGGCTCTAAAATATGATGAAATATGTTAGTGTCCATGGTAGTAATCTCATTAGCTCTAGCACATGTTCACCCAGGAGTATGCAAGTGAATTTTGTTTGCTCTGGAGCAATGTTTACTATCTCCATCAATTCATATTATCATAACCGGCCTTGGTGGCGTAGTGGTTAGGCCATCAGTCTACAGGCTGGTAGGTACTGGGTTCGGATCCCAGTCGAGGCATGGGATTTTTAATCCAGATACCGACTCCAAACCCTGAATGAGTGCTCCGCAAGGCTCAATGGGTAGGTGTAAACCACTTGCACTGACCAGTGATCCATAACTGGTTCAATTACAAAGGCCATGGTTTGTGCTATCCTGCCTGTGGGAAGTGCAAATAAAAGATCCCTTGCTGCTAATCAAAAAGAGTAGCCTATGTAGTGGCGACAGCGGGTTTCCTCTCAAAATCTGTGTGGTCCTTAACCATATGTCTGACGCCATATAACCGTAAATAAAATGTGTTGAGTGCGTCGTTAAATAAAACATTTCTTTTATATGAAAAAAGACACTGTCAAACCTGTAATAAAAACCACACAGGACACCCAATATATATTTTGGTACTGGGATATCATTAAAATATTAATTTTATTATTCAATAAAATCGTCTTTACGAACAGGCTGTTTTTACATACAATGCACAATTGTGAAGTGAAACATTAAAGTGAAGTAATTAAGCATTTCCTTCCTTCCTTCCTTGTGTACAATGTACATACATGTACAGTGTATTTCAAGCACTCTTTTCAGACAAACATTGTTATGCATATATTTTTTAAAGTGAAATTGGACAACAAATTTAACAGCTTTAAAGGGACACACCCTAGTTACGGCTAGTTGTTAACCATTGCGTCATTGTTTTTCGCTATTAAACCCATTTTTTCACAAATAAAATTGCACTTTACTTACCGTTTATTATTTAGAATATACATTTCCTTTCACCTGAAGTATTTTTTGGTAATCCTGGTGTTTGTAATACATAAAATGCATTTTTCGTATTTCTGAAAAACGGACGCACATTTGAGAAAAAACCGTTGAGCAGACAAGGTCTAATCTATTTTTAGACGGGATATTTCCATTTCAATGTCACAGACGTTGGTATACCACGTGACCGTTATCATTTTGGTTCAGTTTATTTTCTCATGCACGGTTCGCACAATCAATATCTGATTTGTTGTTGTTCATTTGTGAGATTTTTCTTCACAGTTCGTGAACATTTTCAGTAACAATAAAGTTCAGACAAGTAAGTATCTCAATACAAAACGTTACAAACCCTTAAAACCAATAATGTTGCTAAGTCCTACGATATCTGGAGAGGGGATACAACCAGGACAGAACAGTTGGAACATGTCCAGGAGAGGTGAAACGAACGCACCCCAAGTCTGTGAAATTTGTCGTGACGTAGGCATTGTAGGCATTGTTGTGCTTTGAGCGACATCTACCTGTGACATCAGAATACAAACTTTCAAAATTATTTCAAGCAATTGGGACATGGGGATTCCCATGGTATTTATCGATATAAAACCTGCTTTTTCACTCCATTTGATAAAAACGTGATCTAAGTGTGTTACAGGTTTGTAGATTAACCAAATTATAATTTATTTTCGCTGGATGGAACTAGGGTGTGCGGATTTTAAACTGAACAACACTATTCAATTAAAAAAGAAATCTCTGTTCAAAATCTCTGTTCAGCCTGTACTATAGTGGTACATGTATATATATATATAATGCATATAAGTTATAAAAATGCATTTTATAGACATGTAAATATATGTAAATTTATTTATAATGTATGGGCAAGTCTCAATGTGGACAAATTCTTTTTTCAATATAGATTTACATGTAGTTACATTGAGCATATGAGTATATGTGACACACCAAGAGTCTAAGACTGTGATGATAATAGTAAAAGATTGTAGGCATTTAATTTTCACAAAGTGCCATCATTAATCTTAACACATTTCCTGGAAAGACTCCGTTGCTAGGTGCCAGAAATCAATACAGAGCTAACTGCTCTCACAGAAACATCTTTCCGATTAGGCATAGCTCAAACATGCTTCAAGTGTACTTAAATTATACTGATCTCTGCAAATATACATTTGTTATTACACCAATCTGCATACCGACTACATTGTCAATGAACATTTTACATTCCCAACATTTAAAAAGACTAAACATGATGTCAAAATATATCATGTTACATCTATTGTTATGGCGCTAACATAATATTTTGTTTTGAAATATCTTTCAAACTACAAATATATGAAGCAGGATAATCCAGGATCGTGAGGTACATGTAAGAAGTCGTAGAAAAGAAAGAAAAAAAGGGGGGGGGGGGGGGGGGGGGAGAATAAAAAAGAGAGAAGGTTTATTTTTCCCTTTCCCTCTTCCCAAACAAATGTGAAACAGTTATTATCAGACCTTGTGTTTTAAGGCAAGTGATTGCTTGCACTAGCTGCCATCACTCGCCTAAAATTAAGTTTAGGCAAATTACCAATTACTTGCTTAGCCAAAGATAATGAACACCTACAGAAATGTGTTCACCATCTGTTTGCCTCAAAATTGTAATAAAGTATCAACCCTACTCCAATTTTCAACTTATTTAAGAAATTAGCCCCTACATGTAGTTTACCTGTAAACTGATCTTCACATCTCATTACCTACCGAGAGGCAGACATGCATCCTGTAAGAAATATTTCTATTGGCCTAGGGTTCTATTAGCCTAAGAAAGTAACTAATCGCCATAAACAATTACTACATTTACATGTAATTCACTCATTATTAGTGCATCCTAAGATAATAAAATCAATCTTTTATTTTAGTTTATTTTGTGGGGAGGCAGGCCTAGCTCTGCTTTAGCAGAAAATTTCGCCAAATTATCTATTAAACTTACAGAAACCCAGTTATTTTTAACAGAATATCAATTAATACTGGAAATTATTTCATCAAATTAAAATAAAATGTAGCGATTGTTATTAAAATTCACACTTGGCGAATGTGGAGAGTGCCAGAGCTAGCCCTGAAGGGAGGGCAAATTCTGTTACCAGTTTTGGCACATTTCCATTTTTCATCAAACATTTCCATCAATAAGAAATTATGCCCAAAGTTTAACCAAATTTTAATGTACATTTCATCATCAAATGAATGTGTCATGTGAATTAGATATATACAATAATTTGTGATCAGAAAAACAGTATTTAAAATATTGTAATGGACTACTGAAAATGAATTGATTCAACACTAAAATCAAATGAGTGCTAACTAGTGTATCTTTAAATGAAATTAAAATCACTGCATGTTCATCATGTAACAGAAATCAAACACATTAAGAAAATGGAGACTAGCATGTATATATATACAGAAGATAATTGGTTACCGTCTTAAGATATCAGCTTTATTCTGCTACGTTATCTTAGCGCTATGATACCATAAAACCATCGTAGGCTATAACATCACTCTGACACATGCCAGAGTGGTGTCATAGCCTACTATGGTTTTACAGTATCGTGGCACAAAGATAACTTTAAAAATATGGGCCCTGCATGGTTTACATTATCTGCAGTACATATGCAACCCCTGCAATTACCCATGGCAATAACTGGTGGAATTGCATAAATTTCTATTTTTAATTACCTTTATTGTCTGTGGACTACATGTATATTTTATTTGTTTTTCCATTGCCTTTTTTGCTGTAGACATTTTCTTATTTACAAGAGTTGTACAATGACACATTCTGTTCTGTCACAATATGGTCAGTTATTAACTGTTATAAAGTTGTACTTACGAACTTCACGGAAAACAGGTAACAGGCTTACAAAGTTAACAATTGCTACACATGTATATACATTGTATACCCTGGCTATTTTTGACCCTGCATGACTTTCAAATTCTGCACTGAGAAATACACCATGTCTGATAGGAAGTTAAAGACGTCCAATTTGGGTACAAGAGAAATGTTTCCTGTTCCAGACTGATGACCCAATAACTGACCATTTATAGCTGTGACTGGTTACAAATGACATTTCACTCTAGACTGTATACAGAGAATGACAGAGTATCGGTAATGATAATCTGATGGAGATATTAAACACGGCTCCAGGGAAAACAACAATACTCGTGGTTAAACATGTACATGGGCATGTGCTAGCTCTAGGGAATGAGCTTACTACCATTTAAATTTATTTTCTTTAATGACACCACTAGAGCACATTGATTTATTAATCATCGGCTATTGGATGTCAAACATTGGGTAATTTTGACATATCGTCTTAGAGAGGAAACCTAAGTACATTTTTCCATTAGTAGCAAGGTATCTTTTATATGCACCATCCCACAAACAGGGTAGCACATACCACGACCTTTAATATACCAGTTGTGGTGCACTGGTTGGAACATGAAATAGTTCAATGGGGCTACCGACTGGGGTCGATCCTATAGACCGACTGGAGTAACACAGAATATCGGTAATGATAATATGAAAGAAAGAAAGAAATGTTTTATTTAACGATGCACTCAACACATTTTATTTACGGTTATATGGCGTCAGACACATGGTTAAGGACCACACAGATTTTTAGAGGAAACCCACTGTTGCCACTACATGGGCTACTTTTTCTTCTTTTTTTCCATTTATTTATTATTGTTATTTTAAAATTTGTAAATGGGCCAGAGTGATCATAGTTGCATATTTTGATGGTGGCCAAATGTCTTAACTGGCCATTATTTCCTAACATGTCAAAAAAATTTAATATATTATATTACAGAATGTGACAAACTCGTCATCTTGGTCAGTTGGAGCTTTAAGAAATAAAACCTTTTACTGATGTTTTAAGGTCACCAAGATGGAATGAATATGGAAACCGTTACCTCAAATTAATGTTTGCATTTAGAGAAAATCATGGCTGTTTTATATATGCGGCACTTGAAGTCTCACTGGATTGGCGTTTACCTTGCTACATGTAAACACAAACAGTGTCCTTAATTATTTCACTTTAATGTTTCACTTCACAATTGTGCATTGTATATAAAAACAGCCTGTTCGTAAAGACGATTTTATTGAATAATAAAAGTAATATTTTAATGATATCCCAGTACCAAAATATATATTGGGTGTCCTGTGTGGTTTTTATTACAAGTTTGACAGTGTCTTTTTTCATATAAAAGAAATGTTTTATTTAACGACGCACTCAACACATTTTATTTACGGTTATATGGTGTCAGACATATGGTTAAGGACCACACAGATTTTGAGAGAAAACCTGCTGTCGCCACTACATGGGCTACTCTTTTCGATTAGCAGCAAGGGATCTTTTATTTGCACTTCCCACAGGCAGGATAGCACAAACCATGGCCATTGTTGAACCAGTTATGGATCACTGGTCGGTGCAAGTGGTTTACACCTACCCATTGAGCCTTGTGGAGGCCGTTTTTTTCATATAAAGTCACATACTTACAAGGACAGTATGTTACAGGTTTAAACTTTAATCCAAAGGCTGCTAGTAATCTGATCAGCTTTTACATGATCTGTATGTTTACCAGTATTACATTGATTCCTTTGACTCTACTACATAAAGTTTGTTTTGTTTAACGACACCACTAGAGTATATTGATTTATTAATCATCGGCTATTGGATGTCAAACATTTAGTAATTATAACATATAGTCGTAGAGAGAAAGCCTAGTTGCTACATTTTCCCATTAATACCAGTGGATCTTTTATATGCACCATCCCACAGACAGGATAGCACACACCTCAGCCTTTGATGTACCAGTCATGGTGCACTGGCTGGAGTGAGAAATAGTCCAATGGGCCCACTGATGGGGATCAATCCCAAACTGCCCGTGCATCAAGAGAGCACTGGGCTTAAAATTACTGCCGATAAGTAATAGATAGTCACCATCATAGTGTATGCCTCGAACAACAATACAATAATGTAAAGACTGTAATTCTATTAGCAGGACTGTACAGTGTATAAATCATGCATATGTGTCATTGAGTGTGTTCATTAAGTTAGTAGGCTTCAGATGACAGGGTCTGGTGGCTACTCTGGCTGTGATTTTCACACCTACTAATACAGTTATACACCATCTTTTAGCTCACTGTTCAGGTTGGACTATACCAATTCAAATCCCATAGGCGACCATGTTAACGTTTGTGTTTAAAAACACTATATGCAATATATCAACCAAACTATGACCCATAAATATCAGTACTACAACCCCTACCTCAAAGTATTAACTGCAGAAAATGGTACCTTTCATGGCTCATTTTCGGTATAACCAGATGTTTTTACAACACCCCTAGTTTTGCACAAAATTTTAGTACTTTTTTTTTTACATTTACCCCATACATGTTCCAAGCACAAGGCTACTTGACACAGTGGTACTAGATGAATTAAAATTGTATACATTTTTAGCCCAGATGAAACTAATTTTTTTTTACAACCAACACACTCACATTTATAACCAATCACAGGACTTGTGGTGTTAACTTCTCTATAAAAATTTCGGTGCACCTCGAACTTCGACCCAGCCGGAAATTAATTGGTATAGTGCTACCTTCAGGGAATACATATGACTGCCTGCCTTTTCTCAGGCAGCCTCTAAAAGCCCTGAGGTAGTGAACATACTGTGTATCACAGATAGGAATCGTGTCTGGTGTGATGATTTGTTGTATCTGCAGGGATCAGTTTTCATTTTTATCAACAACTTGGACATTTAAAATATTTTTAGAAATGCAATTATATACCCATTTAATACATGTACCATACATATGTGATAAAAGTCTGCTATGCAGATTTATGTTTTCCCCAGTCAGGGTTTCTGCCACAGGTTAAAACGGGTATGGTGCCGTACCCAAATGTTGTTGCAGATCTTATTTTTTTAAGTAAACCTTTTGACAAAACTAATGACTCTTTATCATTACTGTATGATTTTCATAACCCTAACCATAACCCTAAACATAATCCATTTTCTTTCTGGGGGACAACACGTGCATGTGCCAGCACACACATTGTAAATATTCAATTCCATGGCGCATGCATACCCAACAATTTATTTCTGGCAAAAACTGCCAGTTCTCAGATTTGTCATGGCTACTTATGATTGTCTTATTTTTATACGTGTATTGCAATTTGAACACATGTAGTTTTCGAATTAAAAAGTTCTCTAAATGATTGGTATTAACCTTTGGACAGAAAGATCATAATTAATAATGACATACTATTTCAGTGATTTAAGATTACATGCACATGTTGCTGTATTAATTACACACAGTGTATGCTTTGATTTTAAGTAATAGATTAAGATTGCAGACCTGTAGAAGCTGCATATATATCAGGAGGGGGTACAATCTAGTGTGGATGTGGGGGGGGGGGGGGGGGGGGGGGGGGGGGAGAGACATATTTTAATTTTTTTTATAGTTGTATAGAGTAGGACAAAAAACACTACACTAGTGTCCCTCCCCCAACCCCCACACAAACACTACCTACAGGCCTGAATTGTACAGTATTACATGCATGCCGTCATTAAAAGAAAACTTCAAAAACTCCAACTTCGAACACTCGATAAACTTGATCTCTCGACCTACATGTACATGTAATTCTTTGGTCCCATCATAAAGATTGAATAGGTTATGCACCTCTAAAACTCGAAGCATGGTGATTGATCACACTGTCATTGCCGATAATATTTTAAGAGGAATGAATTGTCAGTTAGGTCAATCAGATGACGTGCGCCTGTTTCGGGTAGTCTGGGCAGTCGAGGATTACGGTGATAATTAATAGAATAATAGATCACCTGCTAAGCGGAACGAACTGATCCCGTGTTTGGTTGTCGGTGGTCGTGCATGGCGGAGAGCCTCAGTACGTGACACATAATTACAGACACAGTCTAGTTAGCTGTATCCACATTGAACATTTATTTGATATAAGCACATTAATTCCTGACATTTTACCCGACAGTCTTTTGTGGGCATACATACATGCATACATAGTCCGGTTAAAGAGCAAAGACCATTTGTAATAATTGTTAGTGCTATTTCTTTTATTTTTTGTTCTGTTTTTTTATATAAATGTTGGTTCCTGATTTGAATTATTGATTTTTAATAATTTTTCTTGTTTAAAATAATTAAAGATGATTTTGTGAGAAAAAACCCCATATGTACTGACTGTTATTCGGCATTCAGTTTTTTTATTTGTTAGTTATGTTCTGCCATGTGTTGACATCTGCAAAATACATCAACATTCATTATATCATTTAAGACATTTACTTCTGTTTCAACTTTGAACTCACTGAAACTCAAACTATTTCCTCATTCCCTTCAAGATCGAGTTGTCGAAGTTTGACTGTGTGTGTGTGTATATATATATATATATATATATGTATGTATGTATGTATGTATGTATGTATGTATATACATATATATATATATATATATATATATATATATGTATATATACATCCACACACATGTATATACATGCATATATATTTACTTTCTACACACTTCATTGGTTACCATGATAACAAAATTTGACAAGAAGAATGTTTTGTTATCGATGTAGACACCGCCGCCTTAGATCTTGTATAAACAGGAATCTGTGGCCACCTTCATAGATAGTTCCACATCAATCATTTGCTGAAATGCTTTTGCTGTCAGCTAGTCTGAGGAGAGAAAATTAATCAATAAGAGCAATTAATGTACATCTACAGTATAGCACAGCAACTTTCACACTTAGAAAATGGACATGGCATTTTTATTGCAGCCATCAATACAGAACGGGCATGCATCAGTGCTGGGCAGATTGGAAGCCAGTGTTCTCGGCCATGGATACAGCTCGCCTAATGTGATTATGGATAAATGCCCCTTTCTCAGACCTATATCCAATATTTTTTTTTCACTGAAAAATCAATAAAATTTATGGCATCCTACAGTACTACATGCAGTTGCTGGCTAAGGGGTAATAAGGGACAATCTGTATTGATTATTTTAAATGTCACGATATGCTAATAAGTCTGTTAACAATTTATTGAGCTTAAATCTTCCTTTTTGTATCCATTTCTGTTGCTGACTGTTCTGCAGTATGGAAGACGTGTAGAAGAAAATAAAATCTGATCGGTGTGTTTTCATGTATTTGGCTTTTACCTACTGGTGAATATCTGGATGGAGCTGTTGGTTCTTCTTCAGTTTGTTTATGTCTTATATGACGTATCTTGGTGTTTAAGACAAGTGGGTTGAGTTTGAGTACAAGATGTTAATGATTGCAGCATAATTGTGCTGTACTTGTACCTACAAATAGAATTGGTTATTGTCTATGCTGATCTGCTTACTGGAAGTTGGGAAGTCGGAAGAAATGCAAAGTGATTTCTTATAAAATCAGGTAAATAATTTAGCATAGTATAGAACATTTGTGTTTGTGTGTGTCACTGTGTGTGTGTGACTATATATGTTTTATTTGTACATGTAATGCTAATTGCTATCCAGATCTGTTCTTGGTTTTGTTTTTTCCTACAACCATTTAATATGCAACATGGATATCATTTAAATCCATAACAGAGACATAATACATGTAGTTGACATAAAGGTGCTCACAAGCTTTTTATAATATATGTTTTATGTCTTGAAAGCTAATAGTAGAACTGGCATATGTACATACAAATGAATGAAAGTTTTAATGACACCCCACCACAAAAATACACATCAGCATTGGGTGTGAAATAATTTGAGAATAATTTGTACAGTACTGGATGACATGTTGTTCATCTCTACACTCCTTCCAGTGAATGTTCTGTGTCAACAACCGCAGCAAATTAAAAAAAAAAAAACCCACCATTTATTTTTTTATTTTTTTCCCAGGGTGAAGCTGAATTAATATTAATAATTGTATGCTTTAAATTATTTTTTCAATAAAATACATTATTATAATATGTACATATTTTATGCTATTGTTTTATATTAAATTTCGAAAATGGTTTACACATAAAGTATGATATGGGTTACTCAAATTTTCAATTTATGCAGCTCTGTGGTAGTTACATGCATGCAGCTGTGTGGGAGGTGCATGCAGCTGTGTGGGAGATACATGCAGCTGCGTGGGAGGTGCATGCAGCTGTGTGGGAGATACATGCAGCTGTGTTCGAGGTATATGGGATTATCAACAAGTATTTTGTGAGATTAGTGTCATATGGACCCCATGGAAATGAGGGTTTTTTTTAAGGAAAATTATTATTTGCATAATTAAAATGTAAAAGATCGTTCACAGTCACTTTTTGTTTGAGGTGATAGAATTGACAGTAGGGTGTCATTTTGTTGGACCACTTTTTGTTTTATATATTGTACACATATACATGTAGATATATTGTAGAATTGCTGACATGCCATAATGGTTGCTACAAGTTACACCTGTGGTTATAGAAATTCACTCTGAAAATTTTAAGTACCCTGATTTCCTGATAATGTAGATAGAGAATAAAACATAAGTGGCCATTAGATACCATTTATCTTACGAGTTGTTTTAAAATGTATCTAACGAGGGAAAGTGAGTTTGATACATTTTTAAACGAGTTGTAAGATAAATGGTATCTAACAGACACGAATGTATTATTCCATTTCTTACACATCCTCGAAAACCAGGTTTTAAGAAATTTCAACATCTTTTTCAACTATAAGTTATTACAGCCTTACATCGCAGACAAATGATTGTCAGGTTAACTATATGTAACAGTGTAATCAATTTCGATTGTGCTGTTTTTTCATTGGATGTATGGCCAGTCGTATTTCTTGAAATTGTTAACACATGTACGTTAAGTGTAAACAAGTATGTCTTATAAAAAATAACAATGATGTTCTCACCAACAGGTGTGTAAGAAAATAAAATAACATCAAACAGTAAAATACAACAAATAAAAATCTGACACCCCACCCCCCAGCTTTGCCTTGAAAAATGCTCATTATCCTAGTTGTTGGTGGGATTTAATCCTGTCCCCACCCCCAATCCCAATCTTAGACACTATGGTTAAGGTGAAAATACATACAGGTGTGCACATAATTTCTTCTAAAATTAATTTAGTTTAATTTATATTATCAGGCACACCCTCACACTGCATAAATCAAAGTTTGTACACATATGATACATATAGATGTAATGTCACCATGCAGGGACATTAATTTATTGTGCCTGGACAATTTTAAGTGTCCAAGTAAAAAGGTATTCGTGTTTGTGATGTTTGTATAGCTGGAATATATAAGTTGTTTACTGACAGCATATTAGTGCTGGGCCAAAAGCTTACATTTGTGAATTGTTTAAGAGTGCTGGACAGTGATTCAGAGTGGTGTAGATAGCATGTAGCTGACATGGGCACATACCCAAATGTACCACTGAAACCCATTTGCATATAAACATTAGTATTTGTACTTAACCATACTATAATATACAACATCACTAAAGGGTGTATACTACCAAATCAAATCCCATAGACGACAATAGTAACATATGTGGCTAAAACTCCCACCTGCAGCGTATCAATCAACATAAACGCCATGGATATAAATACTACCACCCCTCACACCTAAAGTGAATCAAAAATAATTGGGGGTCAAGCTACTTGTTTCTGAGATAACGGGTAGCGTCTATGACTACCCTAGTTCCGCACAAAATTCGAGTACTTTTTTTTACAGGTACCCCATACATGTTTCAAGCACAAGGCTACTTGACACATTGGTACTAGATGAAATAAAATTGCATATTTTTTTTACCCAGATGAAACTATTATTTTTTACAGCCAACACACTCACATTTATAACCAATCACAGGACTTGTGGTGTTCACTTCTCTATCAAAAGTTGGGTGCACCTCGAACTTTGACCCAGCCGGAAGTTATTTGGTTGAATACTACCTATAATTGTGGTGGTCAGTGTAGTGGCTTAAGAATTGTTTCTGTGATGGTTTGTTTTTGTTTACATGCACGCACATGTATCTGCTTCTGACAGCAATTTGGCACCTTGCTTTCAGCTGCAGTAACTACTGGTACTTGCAGATGGTCTTGAGGCTTTTGTGCTTGTGAACCTGTCATGTAAATATGCAGACCTCTTTAACTTAGTTTAAGTTCATCTGAGAAATTGTTTGTTGTAACTCAACAGCTGTTACAAAAAAATGTGTTGTAACTTTCTGAAGGTAAGACATTTTGGTTGTACATATTTCAGTTAATTCCGACCAGGATATATTGGTTGTACTGATTAGATTAAAAAAAATAAAATAATAATAATAATAAAAAAAAGAAAAAAGAAAGTTAAATGTAAAATTACATGTAATAGTGGGATGTTTATTCAACTGACCACCATAATCAACTTGCACCAGCTTTGGAAATGTCTTATGTAATGGAGAATGTACGAGGGGGTGTAGATTCGTGAAAAATAATTCACGAGCCCTGCAGTAGGGGTGAGTTAATTATTTTTCATGAATCTACACTTCCGAGTGCATTCTCCATCTTAATCAATTATTCATTGAAACAAATTACGTCATTGCTAAATTAACTTCTATTTTATCTTTTTTAATGAAAATATTGGTTAAAATGGCAAAGAATATTTACAAAACTAATAATCCAAAACTAGAATCCTTTCGGACCTAACCTGAAATATTTGGTCAGGAAATCCTCGGCATGTGGATGGCTGGCATTAAGCATGATGTACACGTGCTAAAATTGCAGGGCTAGCTTTGGGAGAGCAAAATATTTGGCCAAATTATCTATAAAAAAAAAAGAAGAACAAAACTCACAGTTATTTTCCAACAAAACACCAATTATTACTTGAATTTTTTCGTAAATTAAAAAAAAAATTGCCAATTGTTCCTAAAATTCGCAATTGGCGAATTTGGCGAGTGGCAGATTGAGCTAGCCCTGACTTGTAATCTCTGATTTCCAATTTAGTTTCCGACAATCTTTGCTGTGTTCCAACAGAATACATTACTAATATCACTAGTATCAGGTTTATATGGCTCAAATTACATGTTTATTTGATGATGCATATATTTGGCCTCGTGGGTAAAGCATGGTACTTCTTTACAATGAATACGTTCTGTCAGTAGTGGATTCAAAGCTCCGACCTGAATGCATAGAGCATTCAAATTGCATTGTTTCGCAGATGTTGATTCTTGATAAATAATCTATGCCTAGAACAGTAGTGTGATGTCACAGGTGTGGAGTAAGTCCTGGTAGTCTCTCTTCACACAGTTTGCACAGATCATCTTGCATTTCACCCTGAAACATCTGGGGCGGACTTGAAAATAACACAAATTTGTATGAATGGGGATAGAGGATGTGATTGGAGTGGTGGATGTTTTAGCTAAAATGGTTCTAGAAGTTGTATCAACCCACTAGCTATAATTGTATCAGTGGCATAGGAAGGTGTTAGAAAGTGTGTGTGTTTGTGGGTGGGGGGGGGGGGGGGGGCATCACTGCTGCTATGCCAGTTTGTATGGTACTGACACCAATAAAAGTATTTTGTCTATAATTAAAAAACAGAAAAGAAGGGACCTTTCTTTTCCAATTCCTGGTGTAACTACTAATTAATCCTTCATTAAAACACAGGGTTAATTACAGTTACACTTAGTTTGTGATTTTCATGATATTTAAAATATTAAATTAAATCAAGGCCAGATCAGGTACAGCTGAAACATCCATCCAACCAACTCGACATCTGATATTTCTTCTTTTTATAATCTTTTCTCAGAATTTCTGACCCTTGTTCCAGAGGACACATTCATGTACTTGATGGATAATAAAATTGTATTTTATATAAATAATGTATTGTTAAGTATTGCGATTGCTCACCTATAGTCCATCCCATACTTCTAGAGTTAGAAATGGGCACTATAGTATAAAAAAGGCATTTCCTGTGGTCCGGACTATAGTACTAATTCATAAGAGCAAATTTCAGTTCACCTTTATATTGCTTATGGCAAACAATTGAAATGTGTTATTTAACGATGCACTCAACACATTTTATTTATGGTGATATGGTGTCAGACATATGGTTAAGGACCACACAGATATTGAGAGAGGAAACTTGCTGTCGCCACTTCATGGGCTACTCTTTTCAAGTAGCAGCAAGGGATCTTTTATATGCACCATATCCCACAGACAGGGTAGTACATACCACATCCTTTGATGCACTGGCTGGAACGAGAAATAGCCCAATGGGCCCACCGACGGGGATTGATCCCATACTGACCGCACATCGAGCGAGCGCTGTACCACTGGGCTACGTCCTGCCGCTATGGTAAACACTGATAAAGTTAATTAGCATGTGTCTGAAAGCTATTTGTTTATGGATCATGTTTTATTTCTTCAATACAATTAACTGAACTGCATATACATGTAGTGCCTAATGGACCAGGTTAACAAATTAGTGCGAAAACTATACATGTATGTATCTTGTGATACGTGGGCTGCTGTGTTGCCACTGTACATTAACATTTTGTACCTGGGTGCTGAGTGCAACATGTACATGAACTTCATATAGTGGCTTTCCTAACAGTGAATTTAGGAGCGTGTGGAAATAGCAGTCTTGTAACCGGTACCAGATGCAAAGAGTTATGCTTTCTGTGTTGCTGTGCTGTAGTCATTAAATCAATATGGACTTCACAGAGCAATTACCTGTACAGAAAGTTTGAAGCCTCAGTGGTTACAGCTGAAGCTTATATTTTAATTGCACAGATTGTCTTATTTGTGCAAGTATTTTATGTAACTTGGTTCACAGATGGATTATATTTGGCAAGGATTTATTTTCTGTGTTTTGTTTGAAAACGCTTTGGTGGTAGTGATAAAGCATGAGGTGTAAACTACTTGGAATGCTGTCATGGACGGAATTCTCAGGCAGTCAGAGATTGTATCCATGCCAGGTGTGCTTGAACGCTTCTCTGATGGAAGCATGCCACAAATTACCCACACCACTGCCTGCAAATGGACGCTAATTATATATGATCAGTCATTTGCAATCACTGACTACCAAATATGTATACGTAATACATAAACTGAATAGCTACATAATTTTCCAGTTAGTCTTATGCATGTTATTGTTAACACAATCACGTTCCTGGTCCTATTCTTGCAACAACAAAAAAAAGAGAGAGATTTTATTACATATTTATGCACCCATTATAACCAGTAAGTGTCTAACCTACATGTATGGTTGTTATGACACTTGCAAGCAGTCTGATTAAAGATCTCCTTCCTGCTGCAATTGTTTGTATTTTAAAGTGAGGATTTTCACTTGTACACTGTAGACATCCACAAAGTTGAAGACTATATTAATTAAAACGTCACAGCAATGGTATACAAACTGCATGTTGCAATTCAGACTTTACAGCAAAGTTTTATAAAGACAAGTCCTGTCTTCCATATTTGTTATGTTTGAACTGTTTACTGAACATTTTAGCATTTGTTACATATATTGTTTACAATACAGACATTCTAGCTGCGAGGTAATTTCATGTACATGTTTGAATGGTTACAACATGGTTAAATTGCTTGACTTAATTAAGCTGCCATAAACATACATGTACATGTATGTAAACATGGATGTAATGTAGTTTCTAAAAAAAACATTTGCAGTGAATTTTATACTGTGCAAATTATGCACAATGAAAGATATTGAACGTGTCAGTTCTGTTTCTCTTGGTGAAAATGATGTTTATTGTATTTTACAGATTGTAAGATGATTTGATTGGTGATGTTCTCCATCAAGACTTCTATTCTAACCATGGTGTCATGATGAAGGCAGGCACACCATATCAGCGGCTATGCTGATTAAAGAATACCACATTCCACTGCCGATGAGCGTGGAGGACTACCGCATTGCCCAGCTTTATATGATACAGGTACATGACGCTTACTGCACATGTTATGCGGTTCAGTACTTACAGGGTTTTATATTAAACATTTTACTTGACACCCATGGCTTTGTCTAGGGGAATTTTTGTGTCGTTTTACAAAACAAAAGAGGGAATTTTCATCTTATTAAACCAAGTTAGATTTAAAAGAGTAATGCTGTACATATGCATGTACGTTTATTTATTCAAATTGATATATCTATTTTGTGTTATGAAATGTTATGGGTGAGGGTAGGGCTTTTTGTTAAGTGTTAAATATCAATTTCAAAATACATGTATATCTGTATATAATAATAAACAAAAGGAATCTCTACATTCAGATTGGGAATGTTTTAGTCCAAAATTGGGAATAAAAAACGACATAGCCTTTTGTGAATGGTGGGCAATGATGCCGATTATCATTTCTTAAAAACATGGGTGATAAACCTTGACTTATGTGTGTGCTTGAAAAGCAAACTTGTCCATTATTTGTTTTTGATTTCACATTATTTTGTTTCAACAAGAGAATGTTAAAAATGTATTTGAAACATCTTGTGATTGCTTGCTTATTATAATTTCAGGAGCGTATTCTTTTATAGCTAGCCTCAATTTTGTTTATGGTAAAACTGAGGAAATTTTTATTTTTTATTTTGGAAATAACAAGAATATTTTAGTTTTTAATTTGCAATTTATACAAAGAATTATTAATATAATAATCAAGAAATAAGATAATTTTTGTTACTATTAATTAAAGTTGCGTGTCTTTTCATACTAGATGTACATACAAAGTGGAATTATTATTATAAAATATTTGCTGAACAGTACAAGGAACAGATACTTAATTTGTGTTTAAAGTTCAATGTTTTTCCACTGCATGTGATACAAATATATTTTTTGTGAATTTAAGAAAAAAAGTCGTGAAGAAAGTGAAGGTGCCGGTAGTGGAGTAGAGATTATTGAAAACAAGCCCTACACCGATGGACCGGGAGGCAGTGGCCAGTATACATACAAGATATATCACATTGGAAGTCATTTACCTGGTACGCTAGTTAAAAAACTTATAATGTAATAGTAAGGTTCTAGGAATAACCTCTCAAAAAGGTTTTATGCTAGGGTAAGACTACCAACTGCCAGCAGAAACATTCTGCTGTCACAACTTCCACAACTGTCCAGTTGCTAGTCTGAGTGCTCTTACAACTCTATTTCCATCATATAACTTATTAGTTGCTATTCTGAGCACAACTATCGTAAGCCGTGAGTTAAGAAATTACAATGCAATTGTCGAGTTGGCCAACTTTCTGCTAGCAGTTGGTAGTCTAACCCTAGCATTACATTTAGTCTCATTCTTCCACGTGTATACTTATATGCCTAAAAAACAAAAACAAATTGATCCACCTTCTTGTCTTTAAAATACTAGCAGTACATTCAGGTGTAAATAATTATTTTCATAATTATTATATCTTCCCTTCATTTGAAAGTTTGATTTAAATTTAATAATATTTAAATATACTTACCTTTTGTGACACCCAATAGATGATGTGTATTTTGTGCTGGGGTGTCGTTAAACATTCATTCATTGAATTAAATTTATCAACAAATTTGCATTTCATCATATAAGTTTTCTAATATACCCTTTCACCCATTTTCCACTACTCTAGTTTCTAAAACAAATATGAACTAATAAAATAAAGATCTAGTTTGTTTTGTTTTTTCATTAATTAGGCTGGTTCCGGGCTATTCTTCCCAAGTCAGCTCTGCGGGTGGAAGAAGAAGCATGGAATGCATATCCATATACCAAAACCAAATATCGCTGCCCATTTGTGGAAAAGTTTCTTTTGGAGATCGAGACAAAGTATTTAAGTGATGGAGGTGAGACAGAAAATGTCTTCAATATGTCTCCTGACGATAAAAGACAGAGAATACTGGGTAAGACATTAATTAGTAAAATTGTCAAAAACAGGGCTCTAAATAGAATCACAAGCTAAATAACAGATGAAAAAAAGTAAAGTTTGTTTTATTTAATGACGCCACTAGAGCACATTGATTTGTTATCTTATCATCGGCTATTGGATGTCAAACATATGGTCATTCTGACAATGTTTTTTTAGAGGAAACCTGCTGTCGCCACATGGGCTACTCTTTTACGACAGGCAGCAAGGGATGTTTTATTTGTGCTTCCCACAGGCAGGATAGCACAAACCATGGCCTTTGTTGAACCTTTTATGGATCACTGGTCGGTGCAAGTGGTTTTACACCTACCCATTGAGCCTTGCAGAGCACTCACTCAGGGTTTGGAGTCGATATCTGGATTAAAAATCCCATGCCTCGACTGGGATCCGAACCCAGTACCTACCAGCCTGTAGACCGATGGCCTAACCACGACGCAACTGAGGCCAGTCAAAATAACAGATGAGAAAATTGTACAGTTATAACAGATCTGTCTCTTGAATAAATGACCTGCTAGGTTCTAATAAATGGACTGCTTTTTAAATGATGCTGTTTCGAGACCTGCTAATTTGTTTTTGTAAATGACCATTAATTATTATGTGCTGTTATTTACCTAACTACTGACTTATTTGCCAGCAGTGTTAGAAATCTGCCATAAAATGTTTCACTGTGTGTTTTGTTTGGATTGCAAAAACTATGAGCTACTTAACTTGTGCCATGGTGACCTCAAGACCACATTTTAGAAAGCGTAGGTTTAAAAGAACAATCCTGAGTTTGCTGCATTGTACAATGTTTCAAATTAATAAAATATTTCTCCGATTAAACTTACATACAGTATTAGATATATTTTCTTGTTTAGAATATCAGTGTCTGTATATTCAATGTGTTTCTGGTCATCTTAATATTTGTAAGAAGCCCAAACTGGATTTTGTCTTCAAATAATTCGAAAAAAAAATTGTAGGAAATAAAATAAAATTTAACCTAGTAAAAATATTAGAATGATTAGAAACACTTTTAATATACAGCCACTAATATTTTATGCAGAAAAATATATTTGATATGTAATTACGATCATTAAAAAATCTCTGTTAGTTGATAACATCTTAGCAATTGCAGCAAACTCAGGAACGTCCCTTTAACATGTACATGTACACTTACTGGTACATGTGTATTTACTAAACTTGTTTTCCTTTCTTTTTGCTACCATGTAAAGAAATGACAAATAATAAATATAGGGCGGAATGTAGCCCAAACTGATCAATCCCCATCGGTGGGCCCAATGGGCTATTACTCATTCCAGTCAGTACACCACGACTGGTATATCAAAGGCCGTGGTATCTACTATCATGTTTGTGGGATGGTGCATATAAAAGATCCCTTGCTACTAATGGAAAAATGTAGCGGGTCTCCTCTATGACTATATGTCAAAATTACCAACTGTTTGACATCCAATAGATGATGATTAATAATCAAATGAATGCGCTCTAGTGTGGTTGTTAAACAAAACAAACTTTATCTTTAATAATAAATATAAAAATATTAAAATAACACGGCAACTCTTTTCCGTACTGTGTGTCATTAAACTTTATTTCTTTCAATTTTCAAAAGTTAATTCTAAATGGTCCTGAATATAGATTTTTAATTTATGTTATGTTTTTTAAAAATGTAATTCTGATCTTGTTGTGGGATGAGTTTTGAAGGGATTTCCTGGTCTATATCTTAATTACATAAATATGATTATCATTAGCCGATAAATATGTGTATAAAAGAGCTTGAATTATGGGATGAATTATGTGGTTCTTAGGCAGTTTGCCATTTTCAGCTAATTAGATTTTAGGTGTATTGGCAATGCTAAGCTTTGGTTAGTGGAACTGTAATTCATCATGAGAAACTCCATTCATTGATACACGTATATTGTACATGTACACTGGTATCACTGAATCACATATATTAATTTTCTTCTCTTCTTTTTGTTCAGTTCTACTTTTTCACAGTTATTTTTATCATGAGTGTTATATACATGTATATATGTTTGATATTAAAGCATTTGTTAATTTTTGACAGACGTAATTGATATTGTGAACGATCCAATATCGAGTACAGATTATAGGAAGGAAGAAGACCCCAAACTGTATCGGTCGTCTAAAACTGGCCGAGGTCCACTGAAGGACAACTGGTTGGAAGAGTACAGCCAGGCTTGTAAAGACCCCAAGAATGATTCCAAAGTCATCATGACAGCCTACAAACTCTGCAAAGTGGAGTTCCGATATTGGGGAATGCAGAACAAGATTGAAAAATTTATACACGACACAGGTTAGCTTACGTGTAGTTGCATAATTAGATAGGTAAATGCATGTAATTTATGTTACACATGTATCTGTCATTTCAGATGCTGCATTGTGCACAAGATGGGGCAGGACGTAGTCCAGTGGTAAAGCACTCACTTGATGTGTGGTTGGTTTGGGATCGATCCTGTCGGTTGGCCCATTGGGCTATTTCTCGTTCCAGCCAGTGCACCACGGCTGGTATATAAGTGGCAGTGGTGTGTGCTATTCTATCTGGGATGGTGCACATAAAAGATTCCTTTCTACTAATGGAAAAATGTAGCGGGTTTCCTCTCTAAGACTATGTCAAAATTAACAAATGTTTGACATCCAATAGCTGATTATTAATAAATAAATATGCTCTAGTGGTATCGTTAAACACAACAAACTGCACAAGATATACTAGCTTTTAACTCTTGACAAATTGTGACATGTACTAGTATTTGAGTTGCACTGTTGTGACCATGTCTGCTGTGTGTGGAATACATTGGTGCTTTCATTTTCACAAGATATGCTGTGTGAGTAAAATCAATAGGTAATTGAATTCTGTCCAAGATATGTCACACCACAAGTTACGTTTGCCGAGTGTTGAAGAGGTCGGCTGTGTTTGACTAGCTAGCTTTGCTTAATGCTAATGAAGTTTACACAGAGTACTGGCAAGTGGCTTCAAAGTGATGCCTTGAGAAAACTAATTGAATACTTTCTCAAGATGCACATTCAGGTTTCTTCAATTAATGACCAGTGGTTTTTAAACTAAGATGAACAACTTTGTTTATTGCAGGCTTGAAATTAAAATCATCAGAAGACAAGAAAACCTCACTGCTCCAAATATGCCAACATTATATAATTTTTAAAAACATTTCAGTACACAGAGACGAATAAATAAGTCTGTTGATCAGTCTCATACATCTACATAATGTATACATAATTATTACACAGATTTTGTCAGTTATTTTATTTTATACATCATTGGTTATTTAAAACACACTAAGATGGCAGGATTTAGCTCAGTTGGTTGAGTGCTCCCCTGAGGTGCTTGCGTCGCTGGATCAAACCACCTCAGTGGAACCATTCACCTGATTGGTTTTTTTCTCTCATTCCAACCAGTGCACCACAACTGGTCAAAGGCTGTAGTATGTGCTTTTCTGTCTGTGAGAAAGTGCATATAAAAGATCCTTTGCTGCTAATGGAAATATGTAGTGGGTTTTCTCTGATGACTACCCAGTACATGTCAGAATTACATGTACCAGATGCATGATATCCAACAGCCAATTATTAATTTAATCAATGTGCTCTAGTGGTGTCGTTAAACAAAACAAACAAACTTCAAAACACAGTAAATAGACCAGATAAATGTCGAATGGCTTATTTAATTCCAGCATGGGCACTCTTATGGATATTGACATTGAAAAATGTACTGCCTTTTAGCGTGAGATAAGATGCATCCCATGAACAACAACATTTCAAAGTAAAAGAAATCAGTAACCACGGGGAGCTTGATCTCATCTGGATTTTATTTATGGCCACTTATTTTAAACATTAACAAAGTTTAAACATTTATTATGTTTGAAAGTTTAAAAACTTGTACATGCTGGTGCAGCATGAACTTGGCATGTCTGTACTTTGAGAACATCCAAATAAACAAACCATACAGCTTCAAACAAGAGTACATAAAAAGATATTTTCTTGTATAAACGAAACCAGAATTCAAACTGATATGGATTTTTTTTTTTTTACAAAAACATTATCTAGACAGAAATATACCATGGTAAACCTCAAGGTTGCACAACACTTTTTTTTGTTTTGCATTAACCCTATAGATATTTTTAATTTGAATAGTGTGTGATATTATATGTAACCATTAAAATCACTGACTATCCAAACAAATATTTTATACATATTTATAATATATAAACATCAGAATTTGATTAACCCCTTTGTTGATCATAAACACAACCAACAAATGATAACTTGAAACGTAATCCCGAAGATATATTCCCACTTTTGATTTTATATATATACAGTGAAACCTCTCAAAACCGGACAGTCTGTATACCGGAATTCCCTCAAAACCAGACATTTTCCATGGTCCTTTTTTAAAAACTAGTAATAAAAGACCTTGACACCTCTAAACCAGATACCTCTTAAAACCAAACATTTTACTTGGTCCCGAGGGTGTCTGCTGGTTTAGAGGGGTTTCACTCTATATTATATATAGAGGATTCGTCACGAGCGCTTTTTAATATGTAAAATATCAACCGAGTCTAGTTAATCAGTATTTGTCAAGGGAGACTTAATACAGATTAACTAGATGAGGTTGATATTTTACATATTAATAAACACGAGTAGCGAATACTATTTATCCTATAACACTTCTAAAATAACATTTTCATTCGATATTTAGTAAATTACAGTACTAAAGTCACCTCCATCGGTAATATGACGTCATCACGATTAGCACAAATTAATTTGACGTCATGGATTTTAACAAAAGCTTATGAAAATGTTATGCTCAGATATACTGGTCTTGTTGGTTTGTAAACAAATGACCCATTGACAACAACTAGAGACCTTGCAAATTTGCATATAAACTTTAAATTTGCATACCATTATTAACCAGGTTAATACTCTCAGTTATCACATGGGTTTATAACATGGATATTATGGGCAAGTTATAGGATAAATAGATGTATTCCTCTTATACCCCTAATATACATGTATGTTATACTAAACGTTATGATAATTAATTTTCAGCCTTGCGTAAAACGATGCTGCGTGCACACCGACAGGCGTGGTGCTGGCAGGATGAATGGCACGGACTCAATCTGAATGACATCCGGCGTCTGGAACTCGAGACCCAGCTGGCACTGCAGCAGAAGATGGCAAACGCTGTGGCCGAGGAAGAGTCGCTGATCGGCGAAAGCAAACGAGGAAGCATCAAGGGAGATAACACTGTTCACTTCGCAGACACTTGTGGTTCTGGTCCTGATGAAACTGCTCAAACCAATTCAAAGGTGCTTTGTGATGGAGCAAGTCCATTGGAGAGTAGCTCAAATACATTAGTTAATACCCAGAGCTCCGATTCTTTAAGAAGGATATCTGTCGGGTCCAACAGGTCAAAGTCGCTGGGAGGTAAGTGTTGGGTGTTTTTTTATTCAAATTTAAAAAACCAGCTGTTACAACTGTCCCACTTTTTGTAGTTTAATAGTAGAAATGGTAGGCAATGCAGAACAGTAAAATTTTGCACAAAATCTGTTTATTGTGTTGTGTATTGATGGTACAATTTCTGTTATGATAAATTGCAATAATAACGTCCTACTTTTTGAAAATAATAGCAGAAAAAGAATGTAATGCAGAACAGTAAAATGTTCAACAAAATCTGTTTATTGTGTTATGTATTGATGGTACAGTTTCTATTTTGATATATGTCTTACTTTAAAAATGGTGTTGTACAAAACATGATGTCAAACAATACTATACCAATGAAAACCTACATTTATTCAGCATCTATATATATATTGTACGTACTAAAAACAATGATTGATTGGCAGTCCATTTTCTTATCTTACAGCCTTTAGTCTTTTGTTACAGGATGAAATTGACTAGGTTCTCATTAGTATGCAATTTGTGACTGTTACATAAGATTCATATTATTTTGGGTAGACCATAAAATACAGGTACAAACTAAGCACCACATAAAAAATGTTAAAGGTTTTTCTCAATAATAATACTTTTTGGATTTAACACATTTGTTTTCCCAGTATGAGCATGAATAATGCCACTACTTAATGTTTCAGTCCTACTTTTGTCCTACTTTTTCCATTTGTTTTCCTACTTTTGTCTTACTTTTTCTATATTTTCATTCCTACTTTTTCCTAAGGGTGTGCTGGACAGCCTGAAATTGCCATACATGTAGGTAACAAATTCTTAAGTTCGAGCCCTGTGTATACTAAGGAGAGCAAAACATTATTCTCCTTGAGGAGCCAGAGTGAAATAACACCCTTAAAGTAACACATACCCTGGTTTTTAAAAACGTTCGTTCGTCAAAGAAGTAATGGTTAATGAGACAAGCTCACATTATTTTTGACGGTATTTCCCTGTTGAAACATCACAGACTTTAGTTTCTCTCTGTTATAACTTTATCCAAATGTTTGTAGCAGGTTTGTAGATTAACTAAACTTGGTGTCCATTTTTACCGGCTGAAACTAGTATCTGCGCCTTTAAGTGGGGAGGTCTGTAAAATATGAAAATTATCTAGGAATAGAATGCAATGAATGAATGTTTACTGACACACCAACACAAAAGAAAAATAGCCACTGAGTGTCAGACAAAGGTCTATGAATGAATGATATCAAGGTTGCACAAAGGAACAATGGCTATTGGGTGTTGGACAAAGGTACAAGAACAAATGAAGTTGACACAGCTTGTCCTCAAAACGTAGTGAATGGAGCAGCAGTCTGAACTGTGGTGAATTTTATGCCGACAATTAAACCATGTTCAAACTGTACAACTTGACCTACATGTGTACCACATATCACCATCCATTTTAAGTGTTCTTGTATTGTGATGTTATGTGTAATTTGTTAAAAAAAAAAAAAAAAAAAAATGGGTTGGGATACAAATAAAACAGAAATAATTGCCCATAGTGAAGAATGTCTTTTCTAGGTAGAGAGAATTGATTTTTTGTTACCCTACATACAAGTATATGCAATCAAGGCTTTATAGATCTCACTAATTTGGACACAACATGTAGTTTTTATTGTTCTCAGTATAACGAGATCTTTAAGGAGTATATATTAACCTGATTAATTGAGGATTTGAAATGGAAGTGATTTGAAGGGTTATAGATATTCAGAAATGCAGTTCGAGTTATTTCAAGCTAATTTACACTTAATATTTCAGTAGTTTTTTCAGTTGAAATTGTTTAGTAGTCAATACGTTTATAGTTATTTTGGGCACAACCTGTACCATTGTGACTTTGATGCAGTCTAAAGACCTGAAATATATTCTTTGCTATGGCCGATATGGGTGTTTCATTAATAAATTAACATCTATGTTTTCCAATGTTATTACGAATTGCACGTAAAAACCGAAATTTTTTATCATTTCCAAAACAATTTTCTTTTAAGTCAAGGCAACCTGAAATTATTGACAAAAACACACTTAAAATGTTCAGTGGTACAAGTTACAGATCAAATATTAAAAAAGAGAGTGAAAAAGCAAAATGAATATGCATATAACTATCACAGTTCAATGCTTATTGAGAGTATTCACCACTCTCAGTGAAAAAGTTGTTAAAATGTTGCTACACCTGAAGCTGATCATGTTGAGGAACAGCACTCGCAGCATCTTCATAAATTAAGGCTAATATTCGTTCCTTGTATTCAGCCATGATACATGTAGTCAAGATTACTGATATCCACTACTAGCGCCCTCTATTGGAAGAAAATTTGTAACACTGATTATGTCCCTTACACGATGACATCGCTGACCAATCACAGCATCGGTAACATGTGACAATCTTGAAAGCAATATCAAAAATTAACCGCCGGACGCTGACGCTGCCATCTTTGTTTACAATAACAAGGGAATCTATAAGGAGCGTTGCGATTCGTTGCAATCAGATCTCATCGCATCCAATGAAATATAAGCATTTTGTGGCACGATTTCTTGATGACATGTATCAAGGTTGAATACGAGGAACGAATATTAGCCTTGATTTATGAAGATGCACTCGCAGGTGATGAACAAATAAAGTCAGTACAAACAGTTAGTACAGAGTGGAGGCTTTGTGAATTTTATTAAAACATTTAAACCATTATCAAACTGATTAAAGCAACATTGACTACTAACACTACAGATATAATATTAAAAAAGAACAACACCTACATGTAGCTATATGGAAAAGGGGCGGGATGTAGCTCAGTGGTACAGCGCTCGCCTGATGCACGATCGATCTAGGATCGATTCCCGTTGGTGGGCCCATTGGGCTATTTCTCTTTCGAGCCAGTGCTCCACAACTGGTGTAACAAAGGCTGTGGTATGTACTATCCTGTCTGTGGGATGATGCATATAAAAGATCTCTTAGCTGCTAATCGAAAAGAGTAGCCCATGAAGTGGTGACAGCGGGTTTCCTCTCAATATCTGTGTGGTCCTTAACCATATGTTCAACGCCATATATACTGTAGATCTCTAAATTAATGCGAGTGACGGTGGACAGATTAAAATGCAACATGAAATTAATGCGAGTGACCTCCATATGAAATATTAATTTACTAACAACACGCGTCTGTGTACTTCTTGGTTAAATCCTAGTTCCTGGCATCTTCAATGAGATCAACTCATTAATAGGCTAATGTGTCAAGACAAGACAAGAAGTTATTACACTCATGTCGTATTCTTATGAGGATGTGTTCAATGGTAGGACATGATTTACAGGAGCAAAAATAGTATAAACATGTCAGTGTGCACATCAGTTAAACTGTTCCTCATATGCTGTTGTGTAATGTACAGACTGAGCATAATAAATTTCTGTTCTGTTTAGTTACTAGTGTCCCTAGTGAGATCAACTCAAAGCACACTTTTGCTGCAATCTTTTACCTAAGGTGTATAGTTACCTAAATCTGGCTAAACATTAGCATACATGTACCATTACAGCTGTATCTTACTAAGATATGCCGACAGAGTTACGGCGAACTTGAACAGTAAAAACAAAGAAATTGTTGACCTTGGGATTAGCATGCTGAAACCCATTCACGCCCGATGAATCGTGATGGCTTTGCTCGACTATTGAACAATTAGTTTGTCTTGCCTATGATGAATTGTGCTCCAGTTGTTTTACTAATGTATTAGAATGTTAATCTTTGTTTGTTTTAATGGCGTGTGACACACAGCATGCTGGACTATTGCTGGACAAAACATAGAAATAAATGTGTCATATTATTAATGCGAATAACACAATCTCACATTTTACACATTGATTTTATGATCACATTAATTTCAGGATCTACAGTAACCATAAATAAAATGTGTTGAGTGCGTCATTAAATAAAACATTTCCTTCCTTCCTTTCTTTCTAATCCTATATGAAATGTTTATGTACATACATGTATAAATATCACAGACCAGTGCTTACTGAACTTTATTTATTTTTTCACGAACTACTGGTTATTGATTGCTTATATGTAAATGAAACAAGAAGCAAAGTCATACTGATATTTACACTACCAGTCCTTGGTTTTTGAAAATTATAGGCGAGTGGAAAATCGCACACCTAAATATGCTAGGTAAGTGAAAAATCACTCTCCAAAATAAATAAAATAGGCAGTGTATCTCTGATTGAATGTTGACCTGGTACATCTTCAAAATTGTCTATTAAACCAGTATTTCCCGATTTGTTCAACAAAAAGAAATACCAGTTTAACGACTGCATGGAAGCCACTGCCATGTTTTTAATTTTTATTGTTTTAATAAAAGGATCTTCCTATCAGCTAAATGAGCTATGAAAACTTGATTTTTGTAAACAGTGGAAATAAATATACCCATCTATTTCACATGTGCCGTTTGTTGAGTGTAGCGTTCACTGTTTTTTACACTCATCAGATTGAAATTACATGCGTGATACGAGCGCGATCGCACCCGTGCACCTTAAAAAGCAAGGTCTGCACTACATGTCGTACTCATTGTTCTGTGTTTTAAAATGTTTGTACCCATGTGTACATTACATTAATTCACTTCTAAAATTTGAGGTCAGCTGAAGTTGTATTGTGATGTTTGCCACTTATATACTATAGCTTCTGATTTTAGATACATACATGTATTTTATGTATCTAAAATATGTATGTTCTATATATGTACATTGGAAATATAGCAGCTTATTATATCCTAGTCATGCACCTAATAACAAACAGTAAAGTATACATACACATGACATTATAACCAAAAAGAAATAAAACAATTAATATTATTTACTTAAATAGTTGGTCCTTGGCTGAATATAACATCATATTTTTTATTATTTTATTTTATTTTATATAACATCATATTTGTTATTAATATTTATTGCCAAATTCATTAGCCAAAGCATGTTTAAATAGAACCCACTTCTGGCGTAGTACAGGATGTGTATGTAAAACATAATGAATGGTTGCGCACTCCATTCTATTTACATGTTTGGCAATTTCCATCTCCAGTCCCTTATATTTGGTATTAGAGAAAACAGACTTTTTACTGATGAAAAAACAAATGATGTAAATCACTTGTCAAAATGTTTTTCATTTTAGGCATATTCTATTAACGGACCAGGAAGTGTTATTTTATCATTTGTTAATAAATTTAACATCACTCATGCTCGCAAGCTTTAGAAAAAAAAAGTGACGTGTGCGACTATTGATGTGCGTGACTATTGATTACTCGATAATGCTGAAGTTGTTAGCTACTATAACAGTAATATTTTGTCCAAAGCTGTATTTAAAAAAAAAGAACTTTTTTATAATGATAAAAAATTAACTTTTTTATAATGATAATGATAGGATTCTGTTTACTCTACAACACCAGGTGCATGGGTGTTAATCTGTGTTTGTGTGTGGGTGTGTTAAAAGAATATTTCTCATACAGAAACCACCTATCAACACTTCTGCAGCACCACATTAATGTGGCTTTATAAAAAAATAACCCAAAACATCCAAGAAAAAAAAGGGGGAAAAAGCCATCTGTAATTATTTTACTGATGTTGGATTGGCATGTTGCATAATGCATCTGGTGCCAACAATGGAGTGGATATATTAGTGTGATGTTACTCAAGTGTCACATCATAACTTACAAATATAGTTCAACATACAGCTTACATGTATATTGCACTGGCATAGGAAGTGTGTGTGTGTGGGGGGGGGGGGGGGGGGGGACAAGGAGCTGTAGCGATTGTTTTTATATATTTATTCATGTATTTATATGTATATATATATATGTGTGTGTGTGTGTGTGTCTCCCCCCCCCCCCCCCCCCACACACACACACACACTTTTTGGCACCTTCCTATGCCTGTGTATTGCATATCAACAGTCAGCATACCAGTATGTCTCTATAGATAATTTGTACTATGTATTATACATTACACTAGTATATAATCCATGATGTGCTGTTTAATTATCCATTTGAGATCCCAAATAAATGTTGCTGTAATAATCGTACTAATAGGTGTGAAAAATTGTAAATTAGGAATATATATATTATATTTGAAGAGTTTTTAAGCACATTGACAAGTTAAACAAATAATTTGATACCCGAATAACACCATACATTAGATTAGATTTGTTCATGATACTTTGAATTAACGGTTTCTTGATATTATATAATACTTGTACTGTGGTTCTGCACTATAATGTTTCAAAATGTAGACATAATATTTGGTAGGGATGTAATGATTACAAGTTTACAAGTTTATTTTGCAACAATATACATGTACTGCATGTATTTTTCAACTTTTATGACAGTTTTCACGATCTACATACACTGTCAGATATGTACATTATTTTGTTCTTAACATTTGGGAAATTAGGAAATTATACAGTGTACAGTCGAACCTGGTCTAACGGCCACCTGTACATAATGGTCACCTGCCTATATCGACCACTATAAATCCCCCCAATGCATTTCCTTCCTTATTTGACCTGTACATAACGGTCACCTGTCCATAACGGCCAGCGGTCACTATTTTTCACCCAAAATCACAGGTTGAACCTGCTATAACGGTCACAAGATGTCTTTACTTTTTCAATCATCTTAAAAATTATAAATTAAATGTGTTTATATGGCCATGTCTGTAGCTTTGGGTTTATTTTCTGTCAAAGTAAAGTTCCATTGTAATTCTCTGATCGTAATTGAAAAAACAAACGGGCACTCAATAACTTCCGTGACACGCAGTTACTGGTGGTGTAATTCGATTGGTTCTCAGCATCCTCACTGAATAGTAGATGACTTCCCATTGGCTGTACATAATGTAATCTGTATGTATGGTCACTCTATTGAGTCTCGAGAAAAAAAAAAAAAAATTAAGCGTTTCCTTGTTTCTAGCCAGACATGATTGGTAAATAAACATGAATAGCTGAAGGTGGCGGTCATTGCAGATGACCCGTGTTCGGATTTTTAAAGCGACTCCTGATCTTATTCAGCTGTAATATCAGCGGTCACACTCCACTGAAGGATTAACGGTGACATGAAACAAACAAATGAGTCAAACATGCCACATGGGTAATAACTTTAAATTACACAAAATATTTTCTGCAAGTCAATGTTAGCGTTTGCGAAATATATTAACGAATACATTTGGATGCAAAATGCCACCGAAAAATAGTACTGCTTTAAACGTTAGAACAGAGATGTTGTTAACAAATCTGAGAAAGGCAATTTAAGTCATTTTGGTGTAGGACGTTTTCAGATTAATTCTATTTTAAAAAGGAAAGTTGATGTTCTGGCCGATTTTGACAATAATGTTTCAGCCAAAAGAAAAAGGCAGAAGAAAGCGAAAGGCAATGATGACATAAATAAGCTAGTGTGGGAATGGTTTAAAAATGCGACCTTTTTTTTTATGACAGTTGTGATATTCTTTAATATATGGGTTCTAATTTTGAACTTGTATATAAGGGTCACCTCTCTATAACGGCCACTTTTGTCAGGTCCCTTTTGTGGCCGTTATATACATGTTTGACTGTACTTAGTCACAAAATATTATTAGGTACTGTATGTAATAATACAGTAGAATGATGATACAACACACACCACAATATCCACCTTACAATATAATAAGGATCCCCATATAAAATCTATATATTAAAATAATTCTGTAATATTGCTGAATTAGAAAACCCCAAACCTTCCATACACACAAGTTTTTTATAATAATAAAAGATAGAAAAGTTGAAAGTGTGTCACACAGATGATGAATATTTAGCAGACTGATTTTCATATTTTTGAATCGTTACCACTAATGTCAAATAATACAAATGAATTAAGTACCAAGCCAGAGAAAGTGATTGGCCAACTTAAGTCTTGATATAATCCAGTCAACATAAATTTAATATAATGTTACAGTCCGTCCCATCTCGTACAAAAAAGTTTTTTTATAAATAATTTGAGTTTGGTTTGACATAAGAAGAAACGGAAAAGTGTTTTGGAAATAAAAGAAATTTCTATATTTGTGTGCAATTTAGTAAGCAGTTGGCTCAGAAATAAATAATGTGTAATAAATTCCATAGTATGGAAAAAAGTGTTCCCTGTAGGAATTTATGGATATGGATGTGTGGACTGGCTTACGTGTACTGTTGGGTTCCGATAGCGGTAAGACAAAATATGGTCTGCTAGAAATAATACAGCATGGGGTGAGGGAATGATTTGAGATAGAGTGTAGCAAATGTAGCCTATATAATCTCTCAGATATACTTTAAAGCATTATGCATTAACATGAGCTAAATACCAAGTGAAATAATTATATATTCATACATGTACGTGTATGTCTTTTAAAAAATGCATAAATACATTGTGCATGTCATGTCATAGGATTTTACGTACACATTCAGAACAAGCTGTTGTAGCACACCCCTGTCATGGGCGCAGGCGCCGGCCTTGGCCGGCTCCTCCATCGAAGACAGGAAAAGGGTTGTGGTGGGTATGAGAGGGGACCACCCATGCTGGCAAGTGCAAGAGAGCACCAGCAGTCCATCCGAGATTGGTAATGGGCGGGGGTATTGTGCATATATGTATATAGAAAATATATACAACAATAGAAATAAAGGTTTTTGGTGAGTCTGTATTTGAACACAAATGTGTAAATATATATTTTTTAGTTTAATAACTGAATGAAAAATGTGTACGTGTACATATAAATGTATTGAGAATTATACATGTATCATGTGACATTACATCCCTACCAAATATTATGTCTACATATACATGTACATCCAGGGTATACATTACTGTACACAACATTGTCTTACTTGTAACTAATAAAATACCCCAAAAATATAATTACAGTTACATGTATGTTTCAGTGGACATTAATTTTATTACTCTCTTCTACAACTCTAGTGGTGTCATTAAACAAAACAAATTTTACTCTTCTACAATGTGTATTTGGTTTAGAACGCATGGTTGCAAGTTATCTTTGCTATAGCAGAAATGTTGACTACGGTCGACGACAGTCACTTTTCGGACCCTTCTTTTGGCTTCGTACACAATAAATAAAACATATCCAACGGTAATATTTTGATATAATATATTTGACAAAAGGTACTTTTTATATCTTTCATCTTTTAAAACTTAAAATTAATATTTTGTGCAGAATTATGAAAAATAAAAACATACAGACCTGTAAACAGCGTCGTCTGCTCGTTATATAATTTTAACATGGGTCAAGGTTAATAGACCAGTTTTTATTTTAATGTGGTGAAGCATTGTAATAATATAGCTAATTTTGAATTTGAATGACATCACTTTGCATTTCCTTACAATAACCGTAAACCTGACATTTCCAGTGCAAAAGTCCAGTGCAAAATTGTTATTGAATATTATTTGTTTGAACATTACTAATGCAACTAAATGTGTTCGAAGAAAATCTTGTCATTAAAAACTTGTACCTTTTACGAAATATGGATTTCAAATGAAATTACTTAAGATATGTTATATTTATTGTTTACGAAGCCAAAACAAGGGTGTGAAGATTAAAGTTAAAAAAAAAAAAAAAATTTAACGACACAAAATCTTGATTTACTAAAATGTCAAAACTGACACAGACATCTTGTGTTACTAAATAAATATGTCTACAATAGTGAATCCCAAAATAAAGTAATTGTTTGTTTTGTTTACTGACACCACTAGAGCACATTGATTTTTTAATCCTCGGCTATTGGATGTCAAACATTTGGTAATTTTGACATATAATCTTAGAGAGGAAAAGAAAAGAAAGACATGTTTTATTTAACGACACACTCAACACATTTTATTTACGGTTATATGGCATGAGACATGGTTACGGATCACACAGATATCAACTCTTTCTGATTAGCAGCAAGGGATCTTTTATATGCACCGTCCCACAGACAGGGTTATTTACCACAGCCTTTGAAATACCAGTTGTGGTGCACTAGCTGGAACGAGAAATAGCCTAATAGGCCCACCCACAGGGATCGATCCCACACTGACCATGCATTGAGTGAACACTGTACCAGTAGGCTATGCCCCGCCCCTCTCTTAGAGATGAAACCAGCTACAATTTTCCATTACTTGCAAGGGATCTTTTATATACACCATCCCACAGACAGAATAGCACATACCATAGCCTTTTATTTATATACCAGTCGTGGTGCACTAGCTGAATTGAGAAATTTATAGCCCAATGGTCTCACCAACGGGGATCGATCCTAGACCAACCGCGCATCAAGAGAGCATTTTACACAGTAGATATGGCTACATGCACGTGTTGCATCATACATGTAGTATAACATGTTTTATATACACATCCAGTACTCGCACAATCATGTGCTACATCAAACTGGAGCATCGAAACAGCCCCGCTACAGTAACATTGCAATGTGCACTGCAACAAGACATGTAAATGCAACTAACCATGGTAACTGATTTGTGTGAAAGTTAAGTATTTATTTAGTATCAGCTTGTTCGATCCTAATGCTTCCCCAGCTCATCTTTCGTCTTTATAGAAGGTGATTGTTTGCAAAATCAATAGAATATTTTGATTAATAGCACAGCTACAAATGTAGTCTAATAAAAGTGGAACCATTGCCATAACCAATTTTGTTTTTAATGTTAGTAATCAAGCAAGAAATTATCAACGGCTGTTAATTTGTTGCTTGATAAAGTTGAATGTACATACACGTGTACACAATGTAGCAGTAAAAAACATTTTTCACAAAACAAAAATGTGGTTTTGGGAATTTTGTTTGCTGCTAGTTGTGCATTTGGCTTGATTTGCAAAGCACATTTAATTTGCATATACTCCCTCCCCCCATGCACCCACCACCCCCAAAAAAGGAATAAATATGATGTTTGGACTATATATAATATTGTTGTTGGAATGCAGGTTATATAAAATAACCAGTTACTACCTTAATAGGGCAGACCCTAGTTTCAACCTGTGAAAATTAACACTAAGTTTAATAGGGCAGACCCTAGTTTCAACCTGTGAAAATTAACACTAAGTTTAATAGGGCAGACCCTAGTTTCAACCTGTGAAAATTAACACTAAGTTTAATAGGGCAGACCCTAGTTTCAACCTGTGAAAATTAACACTAAGTTTAATAGGGCAGACCCTAGTTTCAACCTGTGAAAATTAACACTAAGTTTAATAGGGCAGACCCTAGTTTCAACCTGTGAAAATTAACACTAAGTTTCATTAATCTACAAACCTGTAACACATTTGAATGAAGTTGCAGTTGAGTGAAACTTGAGTCTGTGACTTTGAAATGGTGAAATACGCTCTAAAAATAGACTAAAACGCAACTCCATAACTGTTACTTCTCAGACGCACATGCGTTTTTAAAAATATGAGAAATTTATTTTAATTTTGTGATATTAAAAATACCAGGATGACCAAAAACACTTTGAATGTACGGAAATTGATAATCTAAACCATAAAATCTAAGTAAAGTATTATTTCAGTTATACAAAACTAGCTATAATAGTAAAAAATATGCCTTAATGTTTAAAAACTAGGGTATGTCCCTTTAACATACATGTATCAGCTTTATCGTGGTCAGGTCAAATGATGAATGCCGCTTGGCAGAGCCTACCAGCATTAATTATTAGAACTAACATTCACAGGATAGAGAATAACTAGTTAATGATGTAGGGTATTGGCGTTATCCTGTGAAGGTAAGAATGGGAATTTCTGATTCACCCTGATATCCTACATCATTAACTATACTCAAAGGCAAAGGTTATTGTGACATGGATTGTTGGGAGTAATACATTTTGAATGGATTTATGGATGTAAACCAGAGAAAATGTGCATGAAACCGCTCAAAGAAATGCAACCAAGCAGTTGTTGCAGCGATTGCATGCTTTGTGCAAGAAACATGGAATATTCAGGAGAAATCCTGTCCAGTGTTCACCATAAAAGGCCAGACATTCAGCCACTCTGTGCAGCCTTCAGAAGTCCACAAGCCAAAAAAACATCATTAGTGAACTGCAATTTTGTCATGCCACGCCTCATTGAAAATGACAGATGGCGAGTCATAGGGATGCTTGAATCTGGGACCTCGCAGTGTGATGTCGCACATCAATTCAACGTCCACAGAAACACCATATGGCACTTACGGCAGCGATATCAACAAAACAACCAAGTCAGGGACCGTCCCCGTAGCGGCCGACCACCCGTGACAACTCCTCGCCAAGACACATGGATCCAAATCACGATGATCCTTCCTCAGATCTGAAATGGCATTCCTAGGAACTTTCTCCAGCATTTAGTGGCTTCAATGAGACGACGGTGCCAGGCCTGTATCAATGCTCAAGGTGAACATACTCGCTACTGACTGTGTGAATTTCACTCTGGACCCCCTCTAGTGATGTGGCTCATTTGCATATGGCAGGTGCGCCCTTTTCATAGACTATTGCTCGTTTCCATACCTTCGGACACTTCTCTTTCCATGTTATAACGTTTCATACTCGGCAGTAAAAACTTATCATCAATTATCTTTGTTTTTTGTGTGTCACAATAACTTTTGCCTTTGAGTATAGTTATTATCTTTATCCTGCAGACCAAAACAATTAAGTGGATAAGCTATTATTTCTGTTATTCAGCTATATTGTTTCATGACCTAGAGGTCAAATGAGCAATTTTGTAATGTAGTTATGCATGTGATGTCACATAAGTGACATCAAAAGTCATAATCTGCTAGTATATGTATATGACTTTGCTTTAATTGATCATCATAATTGGCCGATAGAAACAGTGGATACAGGATAAAGCAAATATTTTAAGGCAGTAACTTGTTATTCTATATATACATGTAGTGTTCTTTTTGGAGGACTGAAGATTTTTGCAGCTGAATTTACTTGTAATTTCGATCAGTTCAGTAATGATTTCAGTCTAATCCAGCAATATAAATTTAAGTGCATTCACTTTGCCTGTTATTTTATTACATGAACTGATGATATATATGAGACTGTTAATTCAGTTGAGCAATAAACATGAATTATACCCCAGATGTTCTTTACTGCAGATCAATTGAAGGAATACTTTAATTTTTTAACAATAGCACTTGGTGGCTGCTTCTGCTACTATGTTTGTGTGTGTGTCTGACTGACTGTGTTTGTCTGTGTGTGTGTCTGTGTATGTGTGTGTGTGCGCATGCATGTATGTGTGTTTGTGTGTATATGTGTGCATGTATGTGTGTGTGTTTGTGCACACGTGTATGTGTGTGTGTGTGCATATGTCTGTGTATGTGTGTGCGTGTGTGTGTGTGTGTTTATTGCACGCATGTGTGTGTGTGTGTGTGTGTGTGTGTGTGTGTGTGTGTGTGTGTGCATATCTGTGTGTATTTGTGTGCCATGATTTAAGCTGGTTCTCCAAAATTATAAGCAGTTTGACAAATATGGTCAGAAAATGTGTACCGGTAGCCAAATTCATTGGAACAGTACGTTAGCCAAACAAAATCTATCCGGTCTTATACAGTGTAGTTAAACAGCCTAATTCTACATGTATGGTGTACCTAAACTGTATTCTTTTAACAACATTGTACCATGTAATTGTTTCTGTTGTCAGTCCCAGAGTGTGTGAGTTGTCGGTTGTACGCGAGGCCGGTGCGGTGGAACTGACGCGTTGTATTGATTCGTGTATTGATTTGCTGTGATTGTGTTACAGGCTCTAGTCGAGATGTGTCAGACTGGAGACTGGACAGTCTGGAGCAGCTCCAAGAGTCGAGCTCTGATGAAGAAGAGTTCTTTGATGCTCAAGGTATTCATAACAATTACACGGTGTAATACAATCGTCTGCTTGTATATAGACGTGTACATGTGTACAGGTTGTTATTTCCAGTTCAGTCTTCAAGCAGCTGCTGTTTTCTATTGTAGTATGGCATCTGCTTTGTACAATGACACAGTGTATTGTATTAGGCTGTCTGCTTTTAACCATTTTAGGGTTTGAATTTTTTTTTTTTTAAACATTGTAGAGATTTGATTATTTATTGTGCCGTGGGTATCTGATTTCAGATTTGAGTATAATCTGACTTCACAGTGAAAAATTTACTGATTAATTGCTCCTCTCTGTTTAACTTAGATTTTTGGGAGCCATTTAATTTTATAATATTACCATATTTCCCCATGTATATTGAGCACTGATATTTAATATTTTTTAGGATTATTTAAAAAGAAAAATTCACATGCTAAGGGGAGTTAAAATCAATCTCCTTGAACAGTGATAGGGAGCTAGTGATAGCTCCCCTTAAACCATGATGTCTGGGTATAATTGTTCAGATCTAGATGTTGTAATTATCTGTTTCTGATTTTCACAAATTCTGTTGTCGATGTTGTACAATTTATTATACATGTAATAAGCACACTTTTGAAACAGTTTGCATAATGTACATGTATGGTTATATTTTAATAAATGAAATGTGTTAAGTATATGTACAATGTAACTGTGCATGTATATGAGACACAGTAGCTATTGGTACAAGGGGTTACAAAACCAAAAATCCTATAAATAATTACATTTTAGGAAGGAACTGTGCACGGCATGATTATGCAAGACTGATATCTAAGCACTATGTACATAGCCAGTGAAGTAGGCATAAAGAACTTGTGCATTTGTCCAGCCAGTGCACCACAACTGGTACTTCAAAGGCCATGGTATGTGCTATCCCATCTATGGGATGGTGCACATAAAAGATCCCTTGCTGCTAATTGAAAAGAGTAGCCCACGAAGTGGCGACAGTGGTTTTCCTCCCTCAATATCTGTGTGGTCCTTAACCATATGTCCGACGCCATATAATTGTAAATAAAATGTGTGGAGTGCGTCGTTAAATAAACCATTTTCTTCCTTCATTTCCTTGTACATTTGCTGGGGTACTCAAAATTGCATTGATGTCGTACCTCCTGGTCCCAAGGCTCCTTATAAAAGCAACAATTGCCATGTCTCCTAAACCAATAAATTTTGACCTTTACCAGGCATGCATGTTTCAGCCTATAGATCTAACACTTATACAATATAAAAAACATGAATTTGCTAAACACAGATAATGATTGTACAATTTCCAAGAACAGATTTTAAAATAATTAGAAAAATCATTGACTGCACTACATGTAGGTGTCACTTCATAATTCATTATAGTAAGTGAATTCTTGTTTATAAATACGTTTTTGTTTATTCAATATTTTTCGTGGATGCAAAATATTTAGCTTATCATAGTATCCTAAAGTAGGATATTGCTCAGTGGTTACAATACCCATAAAAGATTCAGTAGGCCATGGAAGTGACAGGTTCTTGTGAATTAATATCTTACTAAGTATTTAGTATGTTAATGTTATGGTAACTAAGTTAGAAATGAATGTCACCATGGTGCCACCTATACACTGCTGTATAGTTCTTCAGAATAATCTGTTTGCAGTGTTCACTCTCCTTCCTTTTATAGTTACAGTGGTACTTACACCTTACTGCACTCGGTAGATTTTTCGTAACAGCCTCCCACTTTAAAAGCTAATAGCATGATCGTGTTTTCAGAGGCTGTTGAGAGGGAGAGGAAAATGAGCGGCGCTCACCATCTCGTCCGAACGTCGTCCATGGAGATGATCTCAAGTGGAGATGAATACGCCGATGCAGTCGAAGGTTCAGCAAGTCTTGATGGTTTGTTCATTAAATGCCCACAATTATGCATCACTCAAAAAAGATGCTCTGTTTTTCATGTATTTAACAAGTTAAATATGGACACCCTCCCCTTCAGCCATTCAAAACTTGGGACTTCTACTTTTAATCTTGTTGCATAATTTTTTTTGCCTTATGTGCATTTCTTGGTCACGTGCTCCTGTTTGACGTCATTGTTTTTATCATTGGACTGCAAAACGATTGTATGACTTCTTATCACTCAGAAAAACACTTTTGTTGGTATCTGATTGTCATCAACGTGATGTCACACCTCAGAAAAACACTTTTGTTGGTATCTGATTGTCATCAACGTGATGTCACACCTCAGAAAACACTTTTGTTGGTATCTGATTGTCATCAACGTGATGTCACACCTCAGAAAACACTTTTGTTGGTATCTGATTGTCATCAACGTGATGTCACACCTCAGAAAAACACTTTTGTTGGTATCTGATTGTCATCAACGTGATGTCACACCTCAGAAAACACTTTTGTTGGTATCTGATTGTCATCAACGTGATGTCACACCTCAGAAAACACTTTTGTTGGTATCTGATTGTCATCAACGTGATGTCACACCTCAGAAAACACTTTTGTTGGTATCTGATTGTCATCAACGTGATGTCACACCTCAGAAAACACTTTTGTTGGTATCTGATTGTCATCAACGTGATGTTACGCCTCAGAAAAACACTTATTGGTCTCTGATTGTCATCAACGTGATGTTACACCTCAGAAAAACACTTTTGTTGGTATCTGATTGTCATCAACGTGATGTTATGCCTCAGAAAAACACTTTTGTTGGTATCTGATTGTCATCAATGTGATGTTACGCCTCAGAAAAACACTTTTGTTGGTATCTGATTGTCATCAACGTGATGTCACACCTCAGAAAACACTTTTGTTGGTATCTGATTGTCATCAACGTGATGTCACACCTCAGAAAACACTTTTGTTGGTATCTGATTGTCATCAACGTGATGTTACGCCTCAGAAAAACACTTATTGGTCTCTGATTGTCATCAACGTGATGTTACACCTCAGAAAAACACTTTTGTTGGTATCTGATTGTCATCAACGTGATGTTATGCCTCAGAAAAACACTTGTTGGTATCTGATTGTCATCAATGTGATGTTACGCCTCAGAAAAACACTTATTGGTCTCTGATTGTCATCAACGTGATGTTACACCTCAGAAAAACACTTTTGTTGGTATCTGATTGTCATCAACGTGATGTTATGCCTCAGAAAAACACTTTTGTTGGTATCTGATTGTCATCAACGTGATGTTACGTCTCAGAAAAATTGACATCTTCAAGAGATTGGTAGGTTTGAAGTTGGAATAGCATCATATGACACTTAGAAGTTATAAATCATAAAATGCTCTACACCAAGTCGTTATTATTCAGTGTTCGACAGATGTTTGAGAAATCACTAGCCCTCACAGAAGCTGTGGCTAGTGCCCTATGTATTAGAATAATAGTGGATAATTAACGATTTGTCGAAGCCTGAAATTTATTAATCAGTGTGTTGGCTTCAATGTAAATATGGTTGTGGTTTTCAGATTCTAACTTTGGACGACGCGTGGAAGAGTTTCGTCAGATGTACAGCGTAGACACGTCCTTACCAGGTGGAATAGAAACGACCCCACCATCTTCTGCATCTGCCTGTCCAACAAAGTTTCTCTTTCTTGTTATGCATGGAGGTGAGTTTAGTGTATAATGATGAAATTTATCAAATGTTTTTGTCACGAGAACCTTTTTTCTCTCATCCTCGGGTATATGGAACAGAGCTATCCCATGAAAGAAAGCCATGTAAGAAATTTCTATCTTACATGGGATATCACGCGCTTACATTTAACATGACGTCGGTGGTAATATACGACGTCATATTAATGTGAGGCGGTGACGTGAGGTCATTAGCCACAGTTTTAAATTAATATTTTGTTATGAAAACCTTCATTTTAAAAGCTATCTTGTTAATTTGTAGTGTTAAATTTTATTTAACACATGAAACAAACACGGTAAATACGATAGTGCAGTTATTTATGATAAAATGGTCAAATAAAAAGGTTAGTTGTTCAGTCATCTTTGTCTGTTCATGTAAAATAATGGTTTATTTTACGGAATGAATGAGAGAAAAAGACTCCCATCATATGTGGTCATGTGGGATAGAAAAAGTACATCCTCGTTCCAGGTCGAAATTTTCACCACCTCGGGTGTACTTTTTCTATCCCACATGACTGCATATGATGGAGTCTTATAGTACAGAAGACTCAAAATTTTGTGTCGTTTTAGACATACTTTGATAAAAAAAATTAGGATGCTTTAGCTTATACCCAACTGATGACAGGAACATACCTACTGGAAATCAAATCATCTGATTGTGAAATTTCCATAACATTTCAGTTATTATGTATACATTTTACCTTTTTCTCATTTTTATAAATTGACAGGAAAATTATAACATTAATATACACAGGGAACATTTTGTTCAGTATCGTGTCGCGATTTGCTACACAAGTTTCAAAGATCGCTACACAATTTTTAAACATTAAGCATTAGTTGCTAATCAATTTTCAGTTCACTAAAAATATCGCTAATCATGATTTTGAAAACGAAATGTCCCCTGAGACACCAATCCTTTTGTAAGTTTCGGCAACTCCTTAATTACAAAGACGTGAACAGTGAAACCTCTCAAAACCGGACCCTCTGTAAACCAGAATTCCTCCAAAACCGGACATTTTTCATGATCGATTTTTAAAAATCTGTACAGATATTGTCCTGTCTAAACCGGATACCTCTTAACACTGGGCATGTTACTTGGTTCCAATACTGTCCGGTTTAGACGGATTTCACTGTATAATATATTTTTGTTTTGATGTTTTATTAGTCTTGACATTTTCTCTAGATATCTGAGTATGGTGTGATGAATCAAATAGCCATACTGAATCTATCAGTGCCATAACCAAAACAAAATTACATGCAGATAGGGTCATTTTTATAAACTCCAAAATAATCATTAAATTTTTTTCCTAAATTATTTAGGTAGTGTGTTGGACACCGGGAAAGACACAGCCAAGCGCAGTGACTTCAACACTCTGAAGTCGACCTTTGACACTGTGATCAATTCTCACTACAATTCTGCTTCTGGCCATATTGCATTCCGTCTTGTAACCTGCCCTTCCGTCTGCTGTGACACATTGTCTATTTTGTCAAGGTGAGTACCAAGACGTACTACAGACCACTGTTGTCACAAATTAATTCCAGATACAAGACATTTTCTATCATATTCAAGTAGCAGTCAACCAGACATTGAGCTAATGTCAGTGTATTATTTACTGAAAAGTAATAACTTTAGAAAATTATGGACACTAAAAATTACAATGTTTTTTTATTTGAAAACTTATTTACTAAGTAATTTCTATCATATTCAAGTAGCAGGCAAGCAGCCAGGAGCTAATGTCAGTGTATTATTTACTGAAAATTAATAACTTTAGAAAATTATGGACGCTAAAAATCACAGTGTTTGGTGATTTGAAAAATGAGTTAATACAGTCATACATTTTAGTATTCAAAGGGATGGGCGGGGATTAATAGTTGTTAAACTTAAACATGAATCATATAAGTTCCTCTGATCATAAGTTTTATATAGAGAGAATAACCGGTTCCTGCCTTATGTGAAGGTTAGAATGGCGAATGCTGCGAGGCTCTGCCAAGCAACATTCACCATTCGACCTGAGCAGGATAAAGCCAATACCTTAAGACAGTAACGATTATTTTATTTATCCTGCAATCCAAAAGGAATAGTCAGAAAATCATTATTTATTCCATTTTTGTGTATGCAAATTGAGTATCGTCAACCTAGCAAGACTTTTGCAGTATGATGTCATACAAAATACATGATGTCATTCTTTGTAAGACGCTAGCTACATTCTGCAACATTCAAAAAGCGTTTCTAAACTCTTAATTCATAAATATATAGACAAGTTTTGTAGTTATTGCAAAACTAAACGTTATTTGTATTTATTGTACTAAAACACGTAAATAAAATGTGTTGAGTGCGTCATTAAATAAAACGTTTCCTTCATTCCTTCCTGTACTAAACCAAATAATTTAAAGAATATATTTATTGGAAATTTGGTCTGAAACACTGAGTTGAGTGGGGCTTATGTCACCATATCTTGTCAATGTATACAGAGATTGCAGGATAAATTCTGTATATTAATACGTTGTATCTATGCTTCTTTTCTTCGTTTGTTATTTATTTATTTACCGTATGTACTGTTTTTGTATTGCAGCCTAAGTCCATACAGTTTTGATACTCACAGTGCTGAAACTTGTTTAGCTAGAACGCAGTCATTTGTTCCTCTTGGTGCCATTGCCCTGTTTGCTTCGTCCAGTGCCGACTATCAGGAGCATGTTAATGAGCTTGTCGCCCAGTCTAACAAGGTGTTCCAGGACTTTCTTTCATCAGAGGAAGGAAGAGGATTTACTGGACAGGTCAGTAGGGAGCACCTCTCAGTTATACAAAGAAATATTATGACTAAAGAACATCACTCAATCAGGGCTTCTAATATTTTTTTATAAAATTCACTAGCCATGGGATCAGTGATTTAAAAAATTTACTAGCCACAATTAAAAATTCACTAGCCCTACTTTTACTTTAAGTTAATATAATTTGACTAATTAATAGTAATAATCAGATATGTCACATAAAGAGGGAGATAGAGCTTAAAAACACTAACACATTGTGGTGGTGGTGGTGGTGGGGGGCAGGATATACATGTATATTTAAAAAATAGACTTAACCGTAGCATTTGACAATTTTGTTTTCACTAGCCGTCGGGCATGGCAATAGTAGTTATTTACTAGCCCAACATTGAATATCACTAGCTCACTTGCCATGGGAGTGGGGCTACCATAATCTAGAAGCCCTGCTAAATACAGGCTTTCAAAGGTACGCATTTTAGACATTAGTATTGTTCTTCATCGAAGACCATTTAGCTTTTATAAACTTTTTCTGTTTTCTTTGCAAATAAGGAAATTTATCAGTTATTATATAAAATTAATATTTTAAATTATTTTGTATTTTAAAGTGAAAACTTTAGCCCAATAGTAAAGCACTTGGTTGATACATGGTCAGGCTAGGATCAATCCCCTTCAGTGGGCCCATTGGATTATTTCTCATTACAGCCATTGCACCATGACTGGTATATCAAAGGCTGTGGTATGTGCTGTCCTGTGTGGAGTGGTGTATATAAAATATCCCTTGCTACTAATGGAAAAATGTAGCTGGTTTTCTTTCTAAGACTCAAAACCTTAAAATTTCTTATTCTAGCCAGTGCACCACAACTGGTATATCAAAGGCTGTGGTATGTGCTATCCTGTCTGTGGGATAGTGCTTATAAAAGATCCCTTGCAACTAATGGAAAAACATAGCGGGTTTCATATCTAAGACTAGTCAAAAGTTTGACATCCATTAGCCATTGATTAATAAATCAGTGTGCTCTAGTGATGTTGTTAAACAAAACAAACTTTAAACTTTAAACTTGTTGCTGTATGGCAAAATGATATAATACACAACAGATCTCTTTGATTTCTGCGTGGCTCTAACAAACTCGATTTAGTCCAGTAAAAATATGATTGAACAAACTGCAACACAAGGTTTTATTGTTTTATATTGTTTAGGTGACTCCACTCAACATTATATCCAAAATCTACCGAAATCTGACACTGGGAAACATGCTAATTAGCATAAATCCAATATGGCCACCAACACAAACTTGGAAGCCATATATATCCCAAATGGTTGATTTTAGACACCATATACCTATTATGAGTATATAGAAATATACCAAAGAATCAAAATATCTTGTTAAAAATATAGTGTGACGCACCTATGATGTGATGATGCAGATATGACATCATATACACATGTAGCGTCATCAAGACTCAAAACGGCTCTTATCTAAGATAAAAATATAGTGTGACGCACCTATGATGTGATGATGCAGAGATGACATCATATACACATGTAGCGTCATCAAGACTCAAAACGGCTCGTATCTAAGATAAAAAAGAATTCCAGCCGATACAATACCATTTTCTTGTCCCTTTACCTTTTTTACAAACAACTGGCCTCGGTGGCGTCGTGGTTAGGCCATCGGTCTACAGGCTGGTAGGTACTGGGTTCGGATCCCAGTCGAGGCATGGGATTTTTAATCCAGATACGACTCCAAACCCTGAGCGAGTGCTCCGCAAGGCTCAATGGGTAGGTTTAAACCACTTGCACCGACCAGTGATCCATAACTAGTTCAACAAAGGCCATGGTTTGTGCTATCCTGCCTGTGGGAAGCGCAAATAAAAGATCCCTTGCTGCTAATCGGAAAGAGTAGCCCATGTAGTGGCGACAGCGGGGTTCCTCTCAAAATCTGTGTGGTCCTGAACCATGTGTCTGACGCCATATAACCGTAAATAAAATGTGTTGAGTGCGTCGTTAAATAAAACACTTCTTTCTTTCTTTCTTTTTGGCAAACAAACCAGACAACAATAACCAGTAAACCTCTACAGGCTATCATTAGCTTCAATTCATAGTTAACAATCATGTTAGTTTGCAGATAATGTATTAAGTTTCTATTAAAATTAAAAACTTTTAAGGATTTTGTCACTGATCTTTTTGCTGATAAAATCAATCTTTACATTGGAATTATTACATTGTGTGTGTGTGTGTGTGTTTGTATCCATGTGAATGTGTGTGCCTGCATGTTTGTATTTACGAGCACTCGTTTGTTGTTGTAACTTGTTATAAGTTTGTATAATTGTTGATTGTGCGGGATCACTTCTTACGTATGATACACTTTCTTGTAACCTGTTGTAGGTGTGTATAATTGCTGATTTTGCAGGATCACTTGTTATGTATGATACACTTTCTTGTAACCTGTTGTAGGTGTGTATCATTGCTGATTTTGCAGGATCACTTGTTATGTATGATACACTTTCTTGTAACCTGTTGTAGGTGTGTATCATTGCTGATTTTGCAGGATCACTTGTTATGTATGATACACTTCCTTGTAACCTGTTGTAGGTGTGTATCGTTGCTGATTGTGCGGGATCACTTCTAACATATGATGCACTAACTGGCTCCAGTCACACTCAGCTGACTCGTGGTCCTAGTCGCTACGGCAGTCACAGCAGCCTGGACGACCATTCCAGCGAGCAGAAACCATCCAGTACGGATCTCACAGACAACACTAAGCAGTTGAGTCACAGCGATCCAGATCTGAACAGAGAGCTTCTTCCAAATATCAAGAAACGAACGGAGCGAAGTAAAAGTGAGACTGCGCAGCATGAGAGTGTCAGTCGCGAGAGGCATGAGTCCGGTCACAATTCTGCCCGCTTGAGTGTCCACGAGCACGGATCGTCCAGGCGAACAAGTAGTGGCAGTCACATGGATGGTGCTGTGTCCAGATTTGAATTTGACGTGTCAGACTTTTTCATGTTAGGATCTCCACTGGGTCTTGTCCTGGCTTACAGACGTCTGTTCTCCGGAGATGTTTCAAGTAAGTAAAGTCTTATTAGTCTCCTACTGGTCCAACGGAGGGGACTATAGGTTTCATTTCCGTCTTCTGTCTGTCCGTCTGTCCATCCATTCGTTCATCTGTCCCACTTATATATTGAGCTGAAATTTTGTGTATGGCTTTATCATATACTATTACAAATCAAGTTTGTCTTTCATGACGATTTACCCATTGTTGACAAGAGTTATGGCCCTTGAATTTAGGAGATATGAAAAACAAATTGTGGACTTTTTCCCCAATGCCTCAAAATATTAAGATGAAATTTTGTGTATGGCTTTACAATGTACTATTACAGATCAGGTTTGAATTTCATGATGATTTAACCCTTTTTTGCAGATTTATTGCCCTTGAACTTGGAAGATAAGAAAATATGTTGTTCCAGTAGGGGACACATGCAGTGTATTACTTTAGCAGTACTCTCTGAATACTTGTTAAACATAATATAATTATCTCAGTATGTAACATATTTATGTAATACCGTATAACCGGAAATTTTCGTGGTCTTAATTTTTCGTGGTTTGGGGTATAAAAACATTTCAAGGTTTCTTATTTTCGTTGTTTGCCAAATCTAAATTGAAAGTGATTTTATTTTCGAGTTTTAGCAAGTCTAGATGCGAGAATACTTGCTATTGTTGATTAAAGTTTCACTTCGGCTGCCAGTTGTTCGATACTACCGACGTGTAAAGTTAAACAATAGAACAGTCACCTGTAGCCTAATTGGCCACTGTGATACCCGGTATGCTATTCGACAGACAACTGATCACAGTCTTTGATTTTGTGTAAAGCCAATTACGACATATGTGTGAACAAAGTACTTAAGGATGCCATGAAGTCTAATTTTACCACATGGGATTCAAAGCGGGTTTCCCTGGCTATGAAACACGGTGAAGTTGTAATGGACATCAAGATCGAAATGCGTACTTCGGCAATAAAACCAATTCATGCAAGGTGGATTATGAAAGTTATGGCAGAATTAAAAATACGCCAGGAAATGTTGAAATCTGCATTCATCCACCCCAGAATCTCTGATGCAGTGCGGGCGGACATTGACAAAACCAATATACGAAATTTAAAAATATTTCATTATATTCTACAAACAGTGAGATTCACGCAATAACTTTTTAAAAATTCTACCTTGTTGTTTTGACTATACTATTCTCTTGTCGTATCCGGTGGACTGCGCATGACAGGAAATAAAATGTTCCGGTAAATTGTCAGTGTGTTATGGTTTTCACAATAAATATTTTAGTTAGAATTTGTTGATTTTTTCAAATATTTTCAAGGATTTATATTTTCGATGCTGACTACTTACCCTCGAAACCAACGAAAATAAAAATCCACGAAAATGTCCGGTTATATGGTATGTGCATATACAAGGTATGTGTATGTGTTATATGTACAACTGTGATTTGGGGCTCCCAACCCAGACAATGCTATGTTTCTGATCTGGAACCATTAAAAAAAAGAAAAAAGTTTGTATTTATCGAATCCAGGTCAAAACCCCCTTCGGTCAAAACCCCCTCGGTCAAAACCCCCTCGGTCAAAATCGGACACTGCATCAGATAGAAATAGATCTAAATGCGATCTAATGGATTATGACTTATACAAAAGTCTATGCAATCAAATGTTATAATATGCAAGTGTGAATAAATATTTTGGGTATTAATTATTTTGTCATTTCTTAAAATTATTTCCTAAATAAGGGGATTTTGACTGGAGGGGGTTTTGACTGGAGGGGGTTTTGACTGGAGGGGGTTTTGACCGGTCACCGTATTTATCAGACTCTTTATTGTAAAACCACTTGAATACAAAATACATATGACAGCTTAATGATTACAACTCCAGTATGCCAGGAAGGTGATTCATTCAACAGGAATCTACCTATTAACAAGCCTCTGAAAATTGTGAGAGTGATAGTTTCTTTCGTGCGTCACTCGAGCGTAAGTATAGTTTGCATAACCCGTTTTTCGTTGCGCGTTGAATTTATGACATCATTTACACGTTCATGATCGGTTATGTAAAAACGAAATGGGTTACCCGAATTTGTTTTCAATTTTTAGCGGCGTGATTAATGAACATGTTTTACACTTTCAGATCCCCCTCTCAGACCAGCCTGTCATCAGGTGTACAATATGTTCCACTCCAGTGACCCCATTGCCATTCGACTGGAACCACTCATACAGATCGGCTTTAGACATATAGCACCAATAAAAATTTCGAGATACAGCAAATTCCCTCTTGGCGATGTAGAAACAATTCATGTTGGTATGTCTTAAGTTTGTTTTATTACTATTTTAACCTGTGCTTCTATTTAATTGTGCAGAATAAATGCTTTACAAGCTTTGGTTCATGATTTTGGGATAAAAGTGATAAAAATATATCTTCTTAATTGATTCCACAGCACTGATGCAATCTTCCATTGAAAGCCATATTAAATTGTCAGTTTTCATTACTAAGATTGCTTAATATATAATATGATTCTTATTGGCATTTATAACACATACACATATCATTTTAAAGATTTTTTACATCTTCATTTATTTTTACTCCAGAACTGAGAAGATTTACATCTCGGTGTTTTTGACACAGGAATATCTGTCCTGATTGATGTTACATGGTTTGATTGATTTCATTATGGATAAGAATGATTTAATTAATTTTTACCTAATCATTCAGTTAATGTGTGCTATTGTATTGAAAAATGTGCAGTGTTGTGTAACAGTGAGTGATCTGTTGTTTGTGCCAGTTGAAACGATTCAGAACCACCTGTCGCTGTTCAGTGACAACCGACGCCACTCTTCATCCCCAGTCCACTCAACCATGCAGCGGCGATGCAGTGGATCCAGCATCAACAGTGCAACATCTGGTGTGGGAGAAACCACTGTGGCAACCATTACTAATGGTAGGCTAATTACACATTCAGCCATCATTCATGTTTAGAACAATGCAGATCTGATTGCCACTGTATTCAGTGGTCACTTGTTTTTAAGTGGAGGGTTTTTTTTCTGTTAAGTTACCACTTTTTATGTGGTTACTTGCCAAAAGTGATAACTGCTAACCTAAACTGGATCTAAAATTGCTAAAATTTCTGCATTAAAGTGACAGACCCTAGTTTTTAAACACTACTATGTATTTTCCACTATTAAAGCTGTTTTTTAATGATTTATATTACATTTTATTATTTAGAATAATAATTTTTGTACACCTGAAGGGTTCTGTTCTGGTCATTCTGGTTTTTGAAATATCCCCAAAATGCATTTTTGATAATTCTAAAAAGGCACATTCTTCTGAGAATCAATGGTTATCAAGACAAGCTCTAGTTATTTTTGACAGTATTTCCCAGTTTAAACATCACAGACTTTAGCTTCTCTCCGTTATAACCTTATCCAAATGTGTGTTGCAGGTTTGTAGATTAACTAAACTTAGTGTCCATCTTCACAGGCTGAAACTAGGTTCTGCGCCTTTAAGTGGCCACAGCAAATTTGCTGCTGTTCTGTAAATTGATTATTTTACTCGATGAATGAATGAATCAATAGTGACATGTTACTAGAAATAAGCGATGCTCACATTCAGGGTTACTAGCCCCTATCTTCACTGTGAACCAGTTAAGGAATTGTGAATGGCCAATTACATTTTAATATTCATGAAGAATTTAATATTGATGTGCACTTCATAATGAATAATCCCTATTTGTTTTGTAGTGACAGGTCACTGGTGGGGCATGAAGAGAATCGATTGTGTGTTGTATTGTCCTGAAGTTCTTCATTCTTTCCCAACCAATGCTTTACCTCACCTCTTTCATGCCAGCTTCTGGGAGTCCACAGATGCTGTGGCATTCATATTGAGACAGGTAAACAAAAACATCTGCCAAGTACATTTAAAAATTAATATTACGCTTTTATCCAGCTACAAAATATTATATATGACTATTTTAATTCTTGTTTAAATAGAATAATTTTTTCACCAAAATAAATTCAGATGTACTTTTAGACAGACTTTGTTGTGGGACTGTAACTCAAAAAGAAGCTGGCAGATTCATTTGGAACATTTTAAAATGTTACAATGCTTCTCCCTGACCTGTTATCCAATATGGTTGTGTTTTGTGCTAATTTGTTATAACTCAGTACCAAGTCTGGCAAGTGTGGTGTGTGTGTGTGTGTGTGTGTGTGTGTGTGTGTGTGTGTGTGTGTGTGTGTGTGTGTGGATACAATTCATTATGTTTGCCTTGTTGCTTTCGGGTGGTTTTTCAAAAATTTTCAAATTTATAAAAAAAAATCACATTTTACATTTTTGGAATCTATTCTCTTCTCGTTTCTGTTGATAAAATTATTTTTAAATATAGCTTGATAGAATTCATAGATGGATATTCAGAATGTGCTTTATATTAGTATAATTAGAACTGTCAAAAAAGTGCAGAGAATACACTGTTATTTTCCATCTGCATGATTTGTTGGTGTGGTTTCTTTTGTGAAGATTGTTCGGAATGATATGGTATCCAGTGATGCAGAAAGAACTACTAGAGGTGGTGTATCAAACTTCACAATTACTCAGCCGAGGGAAAAGTGGCTCAAACGGAGAACAACAATCAAAGTCAGGGTAAGACTTATGTACCATTGTTTCTATATTACAGGGATATTAGTGTACTAAATGTAGTCACTGATGTAGGGTTTTCGACTTAAGTCATCAACAAGCTGTATACTATGTCATATCTAAAAATTCTGGTAATAGGCCTTGGAATTTGAAATTTTATAGGAAACACATTTTTAGTTATGTGCTTTATGATCATTGGAACCCATCGGAAACTGTTCTTTGGTAATCATGGTAATGGTGAATTATATTACATACCTATTCAATCTTACTAGAGTGATAAAGACATTTTCAAACCGTGTGATAAATGTATTTTGTATCACACGTGCGATCTGGGCCGGAACTTGTAAATGGGGAATTCCCTTTTTATTTTTACTGGCTCTAATGCCTTTTTGTTACAGATGTATAATTTAGAAATGATGTCACGTCATACTTGAAGCATTACACAAGATTGCCGCGGAATATGATTTTTAACGTTATGAAATCCATGAAAGGAGGATTTGTTAATATATTTAAGAAAGTGTAGTTATGACGTTAACCCTTTCCGACAATGGAACGGGAAATCCTGTTTAAAAAAAAATCACCATTCAGACTACAGAATGGGAAATCCTGTTGTGTTTTCAATTTGTATTTACCACCAAATTTGTCACAGGTTGACATGCGCAATAGAGGCAGTGCTAACAACAACATCCTGTAGAAGAGTTACATGGTTTGCTGTGAGAATGTGCTCATTTATTCGGAGCTTTTCAGCCTGTTTGGTATAACTGTTAACTGCAATGGCAACATCCATTTTTGATAATACGACATTCACGGAAAATGACTACGATAGTGATGTTTTATTGGAATGTGAGAGTGATCATTCTGATGGAATTCCACCAGCTGATATACTATCACGAAATCAAGTTGACATACTTCTTTCTAGATTTGCATGTTGTCGGAGAGCAAGTGATGACGAGATCGACGATGATATTATAGCAGTTTATTCATTTACACATTTTCATAGAAATTTTATGTTTTTATAACCAGTGATTTTTTTTAATATACCTGTATATATGTATAATAATTAGGCACTTCTCATAGAAAATTTATTTATTTTTACAAATATGCTTGAACAAGTCTTGTACTATGAATTATAAATAAATTATCAGCCAAATAACCATCTGTAAATTTATCCTTTGTTAAACTGCCAAATATATCAATTCCTGGGGCACTTTGAAGACAAAGGGTTCACGAGTCTGAAAGGGTTAAATTAAAAAACGTTTTGTAAACAAATAAAAGAAGGTATGTAATAAATACAGAACTTCACATACATTGTTTTCACTTCCTATTTATTGCACTCGTTTATTTTGCACAAGAACATGCAGAATGTTGCAAATAACTTTTTCTATCTCTTTTTTTTCCTTTTTTTCCTTTTGTAGAATCTTCAGTCAAACCACCGAGCAAATGATGTCATAGTCCTGGAGGACAAACCACAGGTGCTTTCAGCCAAGTTTATGTATGGTTCACTTGATATCAGCTCACTCTCTGGGGAAAAGGTTTGTACAGAAATGATAAGATAAGTTACTGTTGAGTTTGTTTTCAGTATAAAGTAAGTGGTATCATGAAATGTAGAATCTACAGTAAAGGAGTAAAACCATTACAAATAAACTGCTTTTATTGGAAAGATGCATCCAATAAACCTACATACAGTAAACTTAATAAATTCCAAATATATCTTTAGCATGTATAAACAAAATCTTGATTATATATATAGTTGGTAGGAAGCGCTATAACATAGTAGTCTCAGAGTTTTCTCCCCTGTTGCAGCTGAAATACCTATAATTAATCTGCATCTGTTAAACATATATGAGACCTGTGCATAGTTTTAAACCTGTTCAAACTTTTTATAAAGTTTTTATTTCTTTTCAACATTGCATGGGGATGGGGGGGAGGGGGGGGGGGGAGGTACACTTGTTGAGGACAGGACAGGTAATGTATCTATAAAAGAGAAAACACTCCAAGTTTTCTCCATTGTCAGGTCAGGTCAGGTCAGGTCAGGTCATAGGGTTTTATGTGCACATTCAGAGCAAGCTGTTGTAGTGCACGTCTGTCACGGACAGGAAAGGGTTGGGGTGGGTGGGAGAGGAGATCACTATAACATAGTAGTCTCAGAGTTTTCTCCTCTGTTGCAGTTGGAATACCTCTAATTAATCTGCATCTGTTACACTTATATGAGACCTGTGAATAAACTTGTACAAAAATAAAGCTTTTTTGTCTTAAATGTTTCATTTCTAACTGAAATAAGATGTATATTTATAATGAAATAAATATTGAAAGTCTTTAAAATCTGTTACTAAATTGGATTAAACGTGATCAACAGATAAAGCTTTTATTGGCTTTAAAGGAAACATGTCACGTGACCTATATTTGGCACCAACCATGTACAATTAATTATAAATTGAATCACCTAAAAAAAACTAAATTTTTTAATTAATTACTTAAAATATCTCCGTAAAAACCCCACCAGATACGAGCTCTTAGCGGAAATTGTCAATCTTTAATGAGCAGGGCAATCACGAGGTCTGTGACGTCAGAGACGCGTCGCTTGATCTGAAGCCTTACACTTAAAAGCATTAGTCCGTACCACTCATAAAGAATCTAAGACTTGCACAGCTTACCAAAACAATGAGTGTTCATTCGCAAAACATTTTGCCGTATCAATTTGAGCTGTTAGTAAATGAAGAAAGACACACATTTACTTACAACAGTGACACTGAAGAAGAAACGGATAGCGAGTCGGAGGGTGGAGAAACCGATGTTGCCAGACCAGACCGGTCGACCAATTTACAGCCCGGAGCCCGAAAGTAACTCTGAGACAAAACCAAAAACCCGGATGCTGATGCCGAGGTGTATACTGTTCATATTTAGCATAAAGATACACCTCGGTATGATGTATTTAAATATGTAAAAAATATAAATGTAGGACAAACATTTATTTTATTTTTTTTTTTTTTAAATATCGCATTTTTCATGTTCGGGCTGTACATAATGAAATCTGTATGCACAGTGTAAACAAACGCTCTAATTTACAAGGCGCTTCACTTTCATTAACCTGACTTGTAAAACAACATAAATGACTTGAGAGTATAATCAACTTTTTAACTAAATATATTTCAATTTGCATCAATAGAACGAAATGGGGTTATAGTATTTTTCTCTCTTGAAAAATCCCCAGCATATTATTAGGCCTATTGGTAGGGTGCGTTAGAGTAAAAAAAGACCACTCACGATACCCAAGTGATAATTTTCTTTTCTTTGGTACTACATAATTGGTCAGTTTTGTCATTTTAGATGGGAAAGTCTACTTAATCAAGGGTTTTACAGCATTATTTACAGTAATGAAGCAGGGCGGCTGATAATGTCCATTAACATTGTATTATAGTCGATACCCTGTGATCTTAAAAAACTGGCAAGTATTTTGTACGTATGTCTAGACAGTGGTAATCACTTACCTGGTCGATACCTTGCAATATACACCTGCCAATCAGGAATCACAGGTGCAGGCCACAGAAAGAAAGGACCAATTAACTAAAACAACACTCCCATTCAGCCCGTGGATGAAACATAATAGTTATTTCGACACCGACAGTAGTGGTTTATTTTGTATTGAACTTCGTGTTACTTTGGGGCTTCGGGCGATGAGGAACATTTTTGTGATGTACTCCGCCCGAAGATTAAAAACATTATTTAAAATTATTTTTGTTTTCTACACGTTTTTTTTAAAAACATATTTAAATACATCATACTGAGATGTATCCTCATGCCAAATTCCATGTTTGTATATGCCATATTTAATTACTTATTGACGTTTCCTTCTTCGGATGGTGAATACAGATTTTGTTATGTAGGCCTACAGCCCTAACGTGAAAAATCTTCTTTTTTTTCCTTTTTTTTTTTTTTTTTTAAATTCTACATTTTTGTTTTAACATATATAAATACATCATGCTGAGGTGTATCTTTGTGCCAAATATGTACAATGTACACCTCAGCATTTGCAACCAAGTACTGTTTTTGTCTCCGGGTAACGTTCGGGCTCCGGGCTGTAAATAGGCTGAAACCAAAGTACTATGCGGTGTTGATGTCCAATCTTTTGGTTTGTGATAAAATACACGCGTCTTTCTTCAGATACAATCCTTTGGAAAACCGTAAAAAGACAATCCCGATCGTTTAAACTGTTTATTTTTACACCCAAAGGCTGCGCAGTACGGCACTGTTGGACTGAAAAGATCGTAAGCCCCTTACTTCATATATAAACAGTTAACAACAATGGAAGAGTACAGCGGCTCTGACGTCACTTCCCTTTTTTTCCCGAACGCTCACGAATAAATGTGCATAAATCGTACTTTGATACTGATTAGCGTAATTTCTTCATTTTAAGTTAACTATGCATATTTTATTGTTATAAACTTATTTGTATATTATTTTTTTATCATTTTGCTTTTAAAATGAGCTATAATATGGTCTCGTGACATGTTTCCTTTAATGTTTTATTTCTAACTGAAATAAGATGTATATTTACAATGACATAAATATTGATAGTCTTTAAAATCTGTTACTAAATTGGATTAAATGTGATCAACAAAACCACTCTTCAGGTTGATATCCACATGATGTGTCAGCCGCCATCCGGGGAATGGATTCACATGGGAACCGAGATCACAGACGGACACGGTCGACTTACGTTTGAGATCCCAATGGAGAAGCGTCTCAGTCAGGGAATGCACCCAGTCAAGATGGTGGTCAGGTTTGTAGTGTTTGTTATCGGTGTGTTATTCCAGATCTCCATGGAAACCCGTCTCAGTCAGGAAATGTACCCAGTCAAGATGGTGGTCAGGTTTGTAGTGTCTGTTATCAGTGTTATTCCAGATCTCCATGGAAACGCTTCTCAGTCAGGGAATGTACGTAGTCAAGATGGTGGTCAGGTTTGTAGTGTCTGTTATCAGTTATTCCTGATCTCCATGGAAACGCTTCTCAGTCAGGGAATGTACCCAGCCAAGTCAGGTTTGTAGTGTCTGTTATTAGTGTGTTATTCCAGATCTCCATGGAAACACGTCTCAGTCAGGGAATGTACCTAGTCAAGATGGTGGTCAGGTTTGTAGTGTCTGTTATTAGTGTGTTATTACAGATCTCCATGGAAATGCTTCTCAGTCAGGGAATGTACCCAGTCAAGATGGTGGTCAGGTTTGTAGTGTCTGTTATCAGTGTTATTCCTGATCTCCATGGAAACGCTTCTCAGTCAGGGAATGTACCCAGCCAAGTCAGGTTTGTAGTGTCTGTTATTAGTGTGTTATTCCAGATCTCCATGGAAACACGTCTCAGTCAGGGAATGTACGTAGTCAAGATGGTGGTCAGGTTTGTAGTGTCTGTTATCAGTGTGTTATTCCAGACCTCCATGGAAATGCGTCTCAGTCAGGGAATGTACCCAGTCAAGATGGTGGTCAGGTTTGTAGTGTCTGTTATCAGTGTGTTATTCCATATCTCCATGGAAACGCATCTCAGTCAGGGTATGTACCCAGTCAAGATGGTGGTCAGGTTTGTAGTGTCTGTTATCAGTGTGTTATTCCAGATCTCCAAGGGAATGCTTCTCTGTCAGGGAATGTACCCAGTCAAGATGGTTTTCAGGTTTGTAGTGTCTGTTATCAGTGTGTTATTACAGATCTCCATCGAAATGTTTCTCAGTGAGGGAATGTTGTATAAACATGATTAAATAACTGGATGTCCTAAAAACACATTTCTGTTACATTTTCAGAGGGGATCACACATCCTGTGATTTCTACTTAACTGTGTTACCACCGAAGACAGAGACTGTTATTTTCAGTGTGGATGGATCGTTTACTGCAAGTGTCAGCATCATGGGCAAAGATCCTAAAGTGCGAGCAGGGGCTGTTGATGTTGTCAGGTAATCAGTGTTCCAAATAATTATTTTGAAACAACCTGCAGAAATTGCACTTAACTATTTAATTAAACTGAAACCAAAAATGGAAGTTGTTCGAGGTAATTTTACATATAAGGCAACATTGATATAAAATAAAATAAAATCTAGTGTTATGGGGCATTTTATTTTATCTATATATGCTTAAGTTTATAAAAAACCCCATCTCCAAAATGTTTTCTGTATTTATGAGGATGTGGCTGGGAAAAGAACTATATGCTAACAAAGATGGCTTTTTTTTTCTCTCTTTCCAAATGTTTATCTGCATTTTGGACATTCAGTGTTCAATATGCACATATGCATGTAGTATTTCAAACACTGGTAAGAAAGGATTAAAAAACATGATGAAAACAATCATATACCTCCCCTTTTATCTTTAGATGAATAATTCAAAACTGTGCCAAAATTCCTTCAAGAAATTGTGCAATACTTTCCTTTTTGACTTAATCCTATGGGACATTCAAAATTCAATAGAACCAAATTTCCCCACCAGCTACTGTTCTCAATTGAGTTGCTGGTGCTCTCTTGCACTTGCCAGCACCGTCGGTCCCGTCTCCCACCCACCTCAACCCTTTTCCTGTCCTGGATGGAGGAACAGGCCGAGGCCAGCACCTGCACCCATGACAGGCGTGCACTATAACAGCTTGTTCTTAATGTGCACGTAAAACCCTATGACCATGACCATGTCCAATCGTATACATGATAATTTATTGAAGATTTGACAATGCTAAATATACCATAACTTTGCTGCTGATTGCCTTACAGACACTGGCAGGAACTGGGCTATCTGATCCTGTACGTGACGGCCCGACCGGACATGCAGCACAATAAGGTGGTGGCGTGGCTGGCCCAGCATAACTTTCCTCACGGCATGGTCTCCTTCATGGACGGGTTGTCCAAGGACCCTCTCCGACAGAAGCTCAACTACCTGAAGAACCTACAGACTGAGGTACTAATACAGTGACATTGTACAAAATCACCATCAAACAGTTCAAATACATTAAACCCATAGATTTTACCATAATTGTAAAGTTTTTTCATCTAATAGAATAGTTCAGTTATCTTATTCAAAATTAGATTACAGTTTGATCATCAAAGATTCAATTTGGTAATACAAAATATTTGAAAACGTCAAATCAATAAAATATTATCATTTGGTTTGTCATATTTTAATAGGCTTGTGTGCATGAAATTATGTTGGGGATGTAGACTGATGAGTGAAGTTTCTATGGGGATTGAATGATAATCATTAATATATTTTGATTAAAAAGACAATTTACTTTTTACATAAAAATGTTTTACTTAACAACTACTTATCTCATGTTAAAAATAAAATATGTGTATTATATAATTGTTTTTTTTAGGCGAAAGTGGTTTTTAAAACAGCATATGGTTCCAGTAAGGATATTGTACTCTACAAAGAACTCGGAATTACATCGACTAATATTTTTATTGTGGGCAAGGCTTCAAGGAAACAGCATTCACAGGCACAGGTTAATATGTATTATTTTCAGAAAACTAAACAAACCCACAAACTGTTGCAGGTTAAATATTATTGAACAAACTTAACAGTAAGAGTTAATAATATTCAAACACAGTCATCAGCTTGGTGCTTATTAATTTGCTAGAGGTAAGCAGCAAATCCTTTTATTTAGATTCAGCCAATAGTTTGTGTCCAATTAGTTTAGTCATTTTTGTTTATTGTCATAGCAATTTTGACTCTATGTCAGGAAATTGTAATTTGGTTAAATAGTTTTATGGGTAGTTAAGGCACAAAATGCCACACCACCATTTGTCATGTTGTTACTTGTAGCAGCTTAATATAGTCTCGTATAAGAAATGGTTCCTCATAACAAAAATACTACAAAATTCTGATACACCTTTTGAAATCTTTCTTTGATGATTACAAGTAGGTTGACCTCTGTAGTTTTTAAATAACCCATTGGTTGGAAGTTACTTGTTATATTTAGTACTAACTGATAACAACTGTGTAAATGGTATACTGCCACTTGTATAACAGCAACACCATCAGTGCTCTGTCGTGAAGGTAGGTAACTAAATTTTTTGACTTCCAATAGCCAATGATTAATTAATCAATGTGCTCTAGTGGTGTCATTAAACAAAAGTAAAAAAAAATTCATGTTGACTTTTTTTTTAATAAGATATGTGTCAAGGGAGAGCACTCCCTAAAACTAGTAGTGACATGACTTTCTCACTATTGTATTTTTCACAGAATGTATTCTGAAAGAAATTGTATTGAAATCCATGGGGTAATTAATGATGTTGTGCAACCTTAATTATTTTCAATTACTGTGGTCTCGTATGTAAATAAGATAATATGAAATAATATTTTGTGTCTGTTTTACATTGAAATTTTCTTATGGTTATACTTAATAAATAAATATACTATATAGATACGGTAAACATGAAACAATAGCGTGTGTTTGATTTTCACAGATACTGTCTGATGGTTACGCGGCTCACCTCAGTGACCTGCTGTCTCCAGGCTTTTCCGTACCTGCCGTGGGCAATGCCAGGATGTTTTTGCGACGCAGCTGTTTCCGTTTGCCACGACAGACTGATACCCGCAAACTGACCAAGCGGGCCGCGTCGTATCCCAGTCACAGTTCAAGTGGAGGCGCCGAGTTTATCCGTGATGTCATGACCTCCACCAAGATAACGGTGACCGACACAGAGTCCCCGTCGCAAGAAGAGACCCAGCCAAAACGAACATCGTGTTGTAGAGGAGAAACCGCCGTTTAAAGAAAACTTATTTTTATGTGTAGAGACGCAGCCATGCCAGTCCATGCTCTATGTTTTATAGCAGAGAATATGTTTTGTAAGATGCCCATAGATTTTTAAATATCATGTTTTGACATAGCTTTAAAATTGATGGAACTGAAAGCCCCCATGATTATGTGTGTCTGTGTAGCTAAAATATTGTGATACCTTCTTGTTTCTTTTTGGTTTTGTTATAGTTATATTAATTTGTGTACAATACTAATAACAAATGGAAATATTGATTGTATTTTAATTTTGTTTCAATTAATGTGGAGTAGATAGTAAATAGCCAGAGAAGTGTGGTACCCTGTTTTATTACATACCTCTTCAGTCTTTCTTTAGTAACAAAGGCATGTTTTAATTGGCATTTATTAGATGTGTCAAAAAAGTTAATTGTTTTAAGGGGAATCCCCATTCTTAATACTGTTACTGTAATAGCGTTCTGTGATCTGCAATCTAGATGGGGATGCTGCAAGACATATTTTAAGTACATGTTAAAAATGCCAACAAAATACACACACACACACACACACACACACACATACACACACAAACAAACCACCCTTCTTAATGATGTGGTAAAGTTTCAAGACAAAATAATGTTACAATGCAATCTGTTATGTTAATGACTACCTGGGGATGTTATAGGACAATATTTTATGTAAATTACAGGGAGAATTTTTTTTTAAATAACAAAAACAGTAACACTTCTAAAAACAACTTCAGTGTACCCTAATTTACTGACATGTCACTGATAAATTTCAAAACATGGATCTTATCTCTCCCCCCCCCCCCCCCCCCCATCTCAATACAGACCAAACATCAGCAGTATAACAAGTCAAGATTTTCTTGTTCAGACTGTATTAATCTAAATATGTAAGGGCTTCAGTGTATACTGTCTGCTTTCTGTAATTTTCTGTGTACTGCCAGCTACATCAGATAGTCTGCAACTAGCTATAATTCAGTTTTAGAGAAAACGGTATAGATAGTCTGCTCCGTTAGATAGTCGGCAGACTATATGCATGAAAGACGATCAATCTCATAACTATCATCAACCTTGTTTATGTGTTCTGACAAACATATTTTAACTCCTTACAACATTCATGTAAGCTTTGATTGCAACTGGTTAGTTCCTTTGAAACTTACTTACATTGGACATATTTTAAGTCATTATAAGCACTTGAACAATCATGGAATCGGACACTTGCACATAAAGAAACCATTACACTGCCGAGTTAAAAGTTAATGTATTGTTATACCCAGATGAAGATAGGAACAGAGAAGCTGACCGTGTGTTTGAAAAATAAGTAAGCCAATGGAGAAGGTACAAAGAACAGTTATTGGAAGAACTAAAAAAAATTCCATATTGCGATGTGTTTAAATAAATGTTGATGTATCCATTATTTACTGTTTGGGGAAGGGGACATAACCCAGTGGTAAAGCACTCGCTTGATGCGCGGTCGGTTTTGGATCGATCTCTGTCAGTGGGCCCATTGGGCTATTTCTCGTTCCAGCCAGTGCACCACGACTGGTTATCAAAGGCCGTGGTGTGTGCTATCCTGTCTGTGGGATGGTGCATATAAAAGATCCATTGCTACTAATGGAAACATGTAGTGGGTTTCCTCTCTAAGACTATATGTCAGAATTACCAAATGTTTGACATCCAATAGCCGATGATTAATAAATCAGTGTGCTCTAGTGGTGTTGTTAAACAAAAACAAACTTTAAAACCATTATTTACTCAAAAAAACTTCTTCTCACTTATGGAATCTTTTTGAAACACATTTTGTTTTGGCCATATGTTTTTAGCCCTGATAAACAGAAATGGTCACATAGTCCACAATGTCCAATACCCTTCAGAGAGTAAATTTAGGAACTTTAAAACTTACAACACGTGACAATACGCAGGAAATTAAGGTACATCACCAAAAATAAACACAATCTGTACAGAAACTTTAAGCACAAAAACTGTTGTTAGCAACTGTTACAGTGTTCTGATAGTGTTATTAATACTAATGACACAATGATTTGATACATAAACAAAAGGCACAGGATTTATATATTGATTTAAAATAAAGATCAGAAGGGTATGTAATAAATACAGAACTGCATAGTATTGCACATTTTCATTTCATATTTATTGTATTTGTTGATTGTACGCAAGATCATGCCACTTGACTGCCAAACGATATCTAGGTATAGATTCTTGTGCACAGTGAATAAGAAGCAAAAACAACATATATGGAGGTTTGTGTAGTTACTGAACATAATATACTATAGATAGTTTATTTTATATGTTGAGGTGCAGTACAAATGTGTATGTATTACAGTAGTTGCTCTCTTATGCTATTAGTTAAGGTGCTCAGCTAAACCTCAGAGGTTTGGGAAATCATTGATTAAAATGTTCCAAGACACAAAAGCTGTACTAAAACAAATAGGATTCTTTGAAATTTGCCCTGTAGTAACCATTTTATATTACAATAACAGGTTACAATAACGTGGGTTCTCCCAGATTACCTCAAATTTGGGTTTGCTTCAGCATATATTTTAGCTACTTAATTTTGTTTTTCTCATTTGAAATCATGGCTTTGAATCTTGTGATAAATTTCTCTAGTCTTTTTAAATATTCAAGAAATGTGTAGACATTCTGTTTGGTCGAAGAATATGTAAGCCAGCACACAAAGTTTGGGCACCTACAGTTGAAGCTCTGTTGATATTTAACTAGTCATGGTGAGCAGATCTTGCCGGGTTTCCCTGTAGGTTACCAAACTGTATGCAAAGCTATTAGGTGGGGTTCAGTAGTGTGAACACGAAAGCTGGGAAACTTGGTTGACACAAACAGAAATAAATTTGTCCCAGGATCTAGATTAATGACCAATCCAATAAACAAACTGAAGTTCTGCCAGTTTTATTCAATTCTACAACAACAAAAAACGTCTCACAGACAACATCAAAATTCAGATTTCTTATGTTACTTAATTTTATTATTTATTTCATTTGTTTTGTTTGTTTTGCTATACTCGAGTTTAATTGCATACAATTTTTATATCCCAATAGATTTGATATAAATATATTTTGGATTCATTATTTAAGCAATCTGAATTAACAAAAAACTATTAACAGTAAACTTTTATATCAACCTATTTTTTTACATTTGTTGTAAAATATTTGTATACAAGAATATCTGTATATCAGCATTTATTTGTGTTCAGTTGGATGTACATTTTCGTGTATATATATACATACATAATATAATACATTATATATAATTTTTAAAAATCCTTCTTGAGATGATATCGTCTACCACCGAGACATGTACATGTCCATCAGTTAAACGGTATCACCTGAAGAAAAAACTGATAGGACCAGGTGATTCTCATTTTAAAATATATTTATTTTAGTTTCTTTGTTTCTTCTCATGTAACTATGTTCTTTTCTGGGACTGCTTTGAGGAATAATAGTTCCCAGTAAGTTGGGTTTGGAAACAGAGCATCTGATGTTACATGGTCACCTTGTTAAGCTCTTTTTAATTATGAATTAAATTTTTGTCAAGCCAGATCTGTGTTCTTAGTATTGAAAAAAAATTACCTGAATAACTTACTGACAAGACTAGAAATTAAAATATAACAGAATATTGAACTAAATAACAGATTTGATAATCATACGTAAATCTGTCTCTTGAAAAATGACCTGCGATTCTTTGGTAGTTTTAGCATTTGAATTTCTACTTACCTGCTAGGTCTAAAAATATGCTAGTTTATTTGGGCAGTGTGAAAATTAGTTTATGTTCAAGTATGAGAACAGTGAATATTTAAAATTTAGTTCCTACTATTTTTATTTCTATCAAAAAAAGAAGATGGAAATGAGGTTGTTGTAATGTCCTGATTGTTATTTTGTAGATTTTTAAAACATGTATCAAAGAGTTTATATTGTTGAGTGTTCATTTCACTTCATTTGTAACAATAGCTGATGATCATTGTGCTCCAGTGGTGTTGTTAAACAAAACAAACTTGAAACAAACTGTTTTTCATTTGTAAATGTTTTTTTATATGTATGCTTATTCGATATATATCATACATTATTTCAACCCATGTATAGCTAATGTGTATTTTAGTGTTTCTTGTTTGTTTTCAATTAAGCTGAAATGTTCTGAGTAAAAACGTATACTGCATGGTGGCAGTCATTTGTATTTGACTGCTGATTTTTAAAATGTCTTTTCTTTGGTGTAATTAAAGGTATGTGCTGTGCACATTGATGTGAAATCCATGTCACATAACACTGTTTGATATTTCTAATAATTAAAGTTATTTATGGGGACCATCCTAAGAACATAGCTGCCAACCCTCCCAGATTTTCTGGAAATATTCCAATTTTAACATTGAGTCTAGGTTTTCTGGTTTCTGTTGTTATTTTTCGGGGGTTTTTTTTTTAAAAGAAAGAAAAAAATGTCAAGCGCGGTCCATTTCTCGATCCAACTTTTGGAAACCGAATACGGATATTTTCTGGGCACATGTGTAGAGCGTCGCTTTTGGTCGGGAGACTCAAGATGGCTTTTTCGGCGAAAGCGGTAGCAGCCCAGAGAAGTGCAAAAACCCCCAATGCTGCAACGGTTTTCAGCCATGTATAAAGCTTTCTCCTTCATCGATGAGTCCCGGCACTAGTCAGTTTACTTGAGGATTATCTGTTATTTCTTTTACATTCAGCAGGGTATGGGGGGAGGGTGGGGGGGGGGGGAATCTGCAAACTGTGTGAATTGGCAAAGCCATTCTCACATAAGTTTACCGATGATATTTTTTGTTCATACCCATATGAATGTAAAAAAACAAAACAGACAATCCTTAAGTGAACTGATTACTATATATGTACAGACAATCCTTATAATTAAATTTAAAATGTACTCACTGATGATAATGTTAAAAGTACATATTTTATTTTGAATTATTTTTGGTCCATAAACAGTAACGCTTGGTAAGACAAAGAAGTACCAACATAAAATCATGTCATCAGATATGTTCCCTGACGATGTCATTTTTACATTCATTGATAAATAAACAAACTCTGTTGCTGTGGTTGGACCAATGGGATAACATATTGTAATGAATGTAACAAATTTAATTATATTAGCTACAGTGTTGGTAGTTTACGCTAGCAGATCCTAGATAGCGCAACACAAGCTCAAGTTCTTCCGTGATGCAGCTTTTAACATTAAATAATATGCTCACCATCAAACTGCCCGAGTGTCACTGGAATTTCTCACCCTTGGCATTATTCTGGATTTACCAGGACCATCTCTACAAACAGATTGGTCATCTGTAATTTGTGTTTCATGCTTAAGTTCATGACAAAAGGTTAGGAAACATTAGATGAATTTTTTACATTTGGTTTGATAATTTTAAGATAATTTGATGATCTTTATCTATACATCAGTTATTTACATAATGTCATGCCACTCTGTGTGCATAAGAGGTCTGCTTTTTAATTTAGTGCTGATTTCTGTTTTTACTTTAAATATATTTTTGTGGTCGTAAAATAGTAGAAGGTATGTCGTGTTACTTCTTTACACTTACATTCATTGGTGAAGTTGAATTTGTTGAGATTAAATTGAGTCTGTCTGTGATTATGATGTGTTTATTGTCGGTAACTATTCTGAGATCTCATGTTCCTCTTTTGACATGCTGGTTGTTAGTTAAATGTGTTTTGAATTTCTCCTTCATACAGTGAAGATTTTCTAAAACTAGATCAGTGTTGCACTGACAAGCTGGTGTCGTGTTAGATAAAGATAATGTGCTCTAGTTTTACAAACCTACTGGGTGCTACCAAGTAGGTTTCTATAGATATTTTTGTAGGCATATTCATTGTCACCAAAAGAACTAACACTACACGTGTATATATAAACAAAGGAATTATATACATTCCCATTCAGTTTCTTTGTGGACTTATGGATAAAATATTTATGGTCTTGGTTTTTTTCATGTTGCAAGGTATATCTTTATCAAGTACAACCATTGATACTTTTTTTCTCTGTTTTTTTTGTGAAACATTGTATTGAATGAAATTATTATGGAAATCTCCTTTTCCTAGGTGTGGTCGTGTTCACAGAAAAACATTTAAACAAATTATTTGTAGACCCCCAGGGCCTGATCTCGATTAAAGTAAGGTGTACTTATTTATTCTTAATACTTTTTTTTTTCATTTCATATGCATGTAAATAAGAAACATGTCACGCCGTAATATCTAAACAAAACACAATATCTTTTTAACATGAGAGTTTTGCTGGAGTCCATACCTAAGAAACTGTTTCAACCAGCACAATGGGTTTGTAAGTTTGTAAAATCAAAGCAATTACAACTTCTTGTTTATGGGATTATTAGAATTACGTTTTGACAATTTGAGAATATTAATGCTGATTGCAATGGTAAATTCAGGTTTAATGTTTACCAACTTCCAGAAATTGAAAAATGTGTTTCTCAAGGTTTTTTCATATAATAATTAAAAATAAAACATTTTGAATAAATACTAATATATATTTTTTTAATTCAGCAAATTAATTAAGAAATCTTGGGACTAATCTATTTTCAATTTTTTGTTTTAAATATGATGATTGCTAATACCTTGGGTACAAAAAAGCTACTGAACATAAAAAAAAATTGGATTCTTCCATATTACAAACAGTTTAAGCATGTTTCACCATAAGTGTAACTCTTTAGACACCCAAATTGTGCAATATGTGAAAACAAAATTAAAATCCAGTGATCCGTAATGCTACATTTACCTAAAGTACATAAGTAATGTATATGCTGGAAATTTAATACAGGAAGTACTATATATATACAGAACTTCACATACGTTGTTTTTGCTTCCTATTTATTGCACGAGTTTATTTTGTGCAAGAATATATACCACGAAACTGCGTAGTGGTCGAGTGGTATGTGCTTGCACAAAATAAACGAGTGCAATAAACAGGAAGCGAAAACAACGTATGTGAAGTTCTGTATTTATTACATATCTTTTTTGTTTTTACAAAAATGTTTTTTTAATTTAACGTCATAACAAGACTTTGTTAAATCAAAACTCTTTTCATGAACTTACTTAACGTTAACTTTGCGACAGCCTTGTGTAAATCATATATGACATCAGTAAATAAAAGGCGCTAACTGCAGTAAAAATAAAAAGGGAATTCCCCAGTTATAAGTTCTGGTCCAGATCGCACATATGTGCGATGCAAAATAAATTGATCACATGGTTTCAAAATGTCTTTATCACTATAGTAAGATTGAATAGGTATGTAATAAAATTGTTTATTAGCACTTTAATACTGTAAGAATTGCACATGCTCAACGAAACATAAGGTATTTGCTCAAAGATTATAAATACATGTACGTGTGTTTAGCGGAACACAGCATGTTCTGAATTATGTATAATATATCCAGTTTGTAATCAAAGCTATTTTTGTCCCAGTTATCACCCATCAACCATATTCATTTGCTTTTATAGAGCCCTTCTCTCAACTATCTTGTAAAATTAGAAAGTCATATGGAATGATGTCAGGATATTTTTCTTTTTTGACAGAAAAATTGTTACCTTGGTATTATTACCACTTTATCTGTGCTGTGTCTTCCTGTTATTATTTGGTAAATATGTTTAATTGATAAATTTTACCAATACGTTCCCATTGAACCAGTATCATTTGATGACAACCACTGACTCATTAATCTTTGTACTTGTCCTTAAATTTTCCTTATAATTAATCTTTTTATATTATTAGTAGTAGTAGTATTAGTTTGTTTGGGTTTTTTTTTTTATTAATTATTATTAATTTTTTTTTATTATTTTTATTATATAATAAGAAGTATTCAGGTGAAAGTACCTTCTGTTTTTTAAATTAACAATATGGATGATCCTAATGTTGAAAGCATCTGGGATTTTCAGGTGGGGGCCAGTGCCAAGAATGTTTAATTTAAAAATAACAAAATTAAGTATATTTTACTTTGTTTACTTATTGTTTGACATTGATTTGGATTTCACTAGGAAGAATATGACAGATTGACTGATATTTGACAAACTATATATTTACTTTACCACTGGTGATTCATTAAGTTTCTTTATTTTTTCTGTATTTTGTTATCTCTGACATTGATGTTGTTTTGTAAAAAAAACACCTTTTTTAAATTATATATTTGTTAATTGTAAGAATTCTGTTAACAGCATTGTCATATTATTGTTATTCATCAATATACAAAACACTAGTATACATGTTTTATATGTTGTTGTAATTATTAAATTTCAAACAGTTGATGTTAATACGTGTTGTTTTGTTTTGGCTCCTACTGTTTCAAATAAAGATGGAGAAGATTAAATCAAGTTTGTTTCTGCCCATCCTTGTCTGTCCTACAGTTGTTTGTCAACAGTAACATTTGATAAAGTTATCACTGATTAGATCTCCAGTCATAAATATGTTTGGAGATGAATACCGGCCTCAGTCGTGTCGTGGTTAAGACATCGGACATAAGGATGGTAGTTACAGGGTTCGCAGCCCGGTACTGGCACCTACCCAGAGTGAGTTTTAACAACACCATGGGTATGTGTAAGACCCTCTTCTCTTTCACTAACCACTAACCAACTAACAACTAACCCACTGTCCTGGACAGACAGACCAGATAGCTGAGGTGTGTGCCCAGGACAGTGTGCTTTAACCTTAATTGGATATAAGCACGAAAATAAGTTGAAATGAATGGAGATGAAACTTGTATACAAGATAACTGTTTTGTTCAAGTACTAGTAGTAGGATTTCTGCCAGATGGTATGAAGGGTAAATTTACGTTCTCTAAAATCTTGGAAATTAATGGATACATTTTTATAATGTTTAAAAAATTAATAGTAAGAGAACTGCTATTTAAAATTTGTCAAAGGACATGAAATTTAGTGTCAGTTAAAAAAATTGCAAACCCATAACCACCTATAGAGGTACTTATGATCTGTTTTGTTTTTATTATGTACCCTCAAATTATTAACTGACAGAAAGCCTGAGTAGTCAAACCTGGATGCACAAGAAGACCGATGATTGTGTCTGAGATTGTTATTAAATTAAATTTGCCAAGAATCAAAATTCTCATTTTGTGATATAAAAATGGTAAAAGGGAAGGTTTCTTGTCTTTGAATAAAAGCTCTAAATATATATTATTCCATTGTATATCAAGACTACTTAAAATTTATAATTATTGAAACAAATTCTTTGTCAGACATTTGTGTCACTAAAAAAAGATGTGTTTGTGGAAACAAGCCAATTTTTAGGATTAAAATGGCCTATACATGCTATTTATAGATCTATGCGTTATACACATGTGTGTCTTTTAACATGATGTAGATCATATAGTCGAATGCACCAGAGTATATTGCTTTGGAAAATCACCAAAAATTTAACTTTCAATTTTATAGTTGATATTTAGATTACATTCAGCATGAGCATGCAGCTCTCGCCATAGTCAGAAATGATTTTTTGTGTGTGTGTAGAGTATATATAATCATCATCTTCATCTTTTATTTCCACAGTCGGTATCTATTTTAGATTCGCCTTTACCATAGTTTGACACCCAATAGCCGATGTATTTTTCATGCTGGGGTGTCGCTAAACATTCATTCATTCATTCATTCATTCATTCCTCGGTGGGCCCATTGTCAGAATTACCAAATGTTTGACATCCAATAGCCCATGATTGATAAATCAATGTGCTCTAGTGGTGTCATTAAACAAAAAACAAACTTTAACTTTCTTATTGCTGCCAGTCCACCACGGCTGGTATATCAATGGCCATGGTATGTGCTATCCTGTCTAGGATGGTGCATATAAAAGATCACTTGCTACTCATGGGAAAAATGTAGTGGGCTTCCTTTCTAAGACTGAAAATTACCATGTTTGACATCCAATAGCCGATGATTAATCAATCAATTTGCTCTAGTGGTGTCGTTAAACTTTGCATTTTTTACTGTAGGGTGGAATGTAGCCCAGTGGTACAGTCCTGGCTCGATGCATGGTTGGTCTTGGATCGATCCCTGTCGGTGGGCTATTTCTTGTTTCAGTCAGTGCACCACGACTGGTATATCAAAGGCTGTGATATATACTACCGTGTCTGTGGGATGTAATAGAATTTAAAAAATAAAATAAACTGTTTAATACATGTAGTTAATAAGAGTCACATGTATGGTAATTACAACACTGGGTTCACCCGAGACAAAGTGCATGGTGGATCCATTCAAATGACTGGGTTTTTCTCATACCATCTAATGCACCACAACTGGGGCCTAATTTATAACGGTCTCTTAGTCTCTGCTGGACAACAAAGCATCCTCTTTGCAAGTCTTTTTAGCATTACACTGCGAGATCGCAAAGTTGCAAGAGTTTAGTGAATTAGGCCCCTGGTTAATAGCCATTGCATATGCTTTTCTATATGTGGAAAATTGCATATAAAAGATCACTTGCTGCTAATGGAAAATGTAGTAGGTTTCCTCTGATGACTACATGTCAGAATTACCAAATGTTTGACATCCACAGTGTCAAATTGCTGACCACTAGATGGGCTAACTGATTAGATTAGATTAGAAGGCATTTTGGGTAACATTTTTTTTTTTTTAATTTTGAGGTTGGAATATCAAGCACTAACTGTGCAACTATAAATCTTGTATATGGGTGGATCCAGGAAATATTTTGCTGGGGTGGGGGCTAATGGGAAGGGGGTGGGCTAATCGGAAGGAGGAGGCTAATGGGAAGGGGGGGGGGGTGGCTAATAGGAAGGGGGAGACTAATGGGAAGGGGTGTGGCTAATGGGAAGGGAGGAGACTAATGGGAAGGGGGCACATGGACCAACTCATTGAAAGTGCATCACAAAGTTAAAAGAGAAAAAGAGGCATTTGAATATTTTAGAAAGGATGGGTCCCACCCTGGATCCAACTCTATGTATGCGTAAGATGCACTGAGTGAGATGTTATGCCTGTTTGGAATTGAATTCAGGTTATAAGGAGCACAGAATGAAGTATTGATGGCACTTCTTCATACCTGTAGCTCACCTTATATACTAGCGGAAAAAAGTAACTGTGTATGGTTATCATGTTGATAAAAACATAATTTCAAGACATAAAACGATGAAACGATCAGATAGCATGGTTAATAGGCAAATCTGCAAAACTTCAATTCATTTAAAATGTCACAGCATCCGTCGTTTCATTGGTATTGGGGATGAAAGACACGGGGGTAAAAAATCAGTTCACAAAGTTAATAGCGCGTATGGCCATGGTTTGCGTCGATGCAGGCCTGGTACCGTCGCCTCATAGAGCCTACCAAATTGTTGAAGAATGCCTGGGGAATGCCGTTCCAGATCTGGACTAACGTCTGACCCAGCGCTGCCAACGTCACCGGCTGGTTAGGCAGCGCACGTACACGACGTTGCATCTCATCCCAGACATGCTCGATTGGTGCAAGATCGGGTGAGACTGCAGGCCACTGCAACACATCGGTATTCTGCTGAGCTAGAAATCCCTTACCACCCGGGCGACGTGAGGTCTAGCGTTGTCTTGCTGAAGCGTGATGTGACGTTGCTGTCTTTGCACAAATGGGATGACGTGAGCCTGGATAATGTCGTCACGGTAGCCTACGGCGTTCAAATTGCCATCGATGACCACAATAGGTGTTCGTCCAGTTGACGTGATACCACCCCAAACCATGACACTGCCTCCGCCAAAAGCACGTCGCTCCACAATACAGGCGTCACTAAAACGTTCTCCAACACGACGATAGACTCTTGAACGGCCGTCGCTGCTGTCTAAGTGAAACCTGGACTCGTCTGTAAACAGAATACCCGCCCAGTGTCGGCGATTAAAGCGCAAGTGTCTTCTACACCAAGCCTGACGTGCTACACGATGGCGTCTTAGCAAAACTGAAACGGACAGCCGGACGTCGCGAACAAATACGCTGTTCACGTAATCGATTCCGTACAGTTCTGGGGCTGATGGCACGCAATCCAGGAATGGTCCGCGCTGTCAGACTTTCCGTTTGGAAGTGATTCCTGAGGTGCACGAGTCGGGTATGATTGTCCTGCTGTCGTGACGTCACGCGTGGACGACCTGCACGTGGTCGGTCTCTGACATTACCAAATTGTTGAAAACGTCGCGACAAAGCCTGAATAGTGTTTATGTTGACACCAAATTGCGTAGCAACAGCGCAATGGAGCATTTCAGCCTGGATCATACCAATTGCGCGAAGGCGGTCATTTACATTTAGCCTGGGCATTGCTCTACGACCACTTTCAACCGAAAAAACCTGCTTTTCTGTTCCACCGGTTGCCAAACAATGACCCGACAGTAGCAAAGTCGACAAAAGCTGGAGCAGTAAAATGTTGGGCGGAAAAACCTTGAAAAACAGACCCATGTCCAAGAAGCGAAACGGCACGTGCCAATACGGAATTGACCCCGCGATTGTGTGGCGGTGCGTTCACTGGTCAACTGTGCAAAACATCAGGCTAAAATATTGAGCCGTGTTAATTTTATCTGATGTTTCAAGTTACACTGTTACTTTTTTCCGCTAGTATATTATGGAATATCTTTACACAGGCCTTTTAATTAGTTTTTCTCGTGCATGATTCTATGCTTCAGTGAATCCCAGATTTGGGGACACAAGCACAATATTATATGAGATGGAATTCTAACAGATTATGTTTACGCTTCTGGCAGAATCCTAGACATACACACACACACACACACATGCACGCACACACATATGCACCACACACAATTCAACGGCTGCAACAGATTCACTTTTGCACTGGCATAAGTAGTGTTTCTTAAAAAAAAAAAAAAAAAAAAATAGATTCTTGATGCCAAAACATAGTGTGTGAGAGACTGAGAGAGACCTCCCCATTTAAGGGGAGCTATCATTCTCGCTCCCCATCACTCCTCTGAGACTACATGTACTTCAAGGAGAGTAATTTTTAGCTCACCATCACATGTGAATTTATATGGTATTAGTATGGTAATATCTTCAGTGGCTGTCTGTTATCATCATCATCAAAACATTTCAACTCTAATATTAAAGTGACACAACACAAAAATGACAATTGTACAATTAAATAAAAATACATTCTACTGCCCAATAACCTACAATATATTGGTGCGCTGAACAGAAAGGAGGGTTACAAGCCAGAAGAATGATGTAATTGATCAAGATGGCGCCAAATTCTTGACAAATGTGAAAACTGAAAGAATGGAAGATTTTGTAAAGAATTTAGTGTCCACTTCAGATTTAAGGTTACTAATGATTTTTTTATTATTATATTGTCATTTCCACTGACGGCTTTTATCTGGCAAAGTAACTAGGCGTTACCAGAGAACATTTTGTTCAATCATTGAATCAATGACAATGTTGTGTCGCGATATCGGATGCCGATTTGCTTCGCAAGTTTCAATTTCAGAGATCGCTACACAATTTTAAAACATTAAACAGTGTTTGGTAATTAATTGGTATAATATCTGCCCGGTCCCCTCCATTATTATTTTTAGTTAGGGTTGAGGGTTAGGGTTAGGGTTAGAGTTAAAGGAAACATGTCACGTAAACCATATTTGGCACCAACCATGTACAATTAATTATAAATTGAATCACCTAAAAAAAAAAAATTATAAAAAATTAATTACTTAAAATATCTCCATAAAAGAACCCCAGATACGAGCTCTTAGCGGAAATTGCCGATCTTTAATGAGCAGGGCAATCACGAGGTCCGTGACGTCAGAGACGCGTCTCTTGATCTGAAGCCTTACACTTAAAAGCATTAGTCCGTACCACTCATAAAGAAGCTAAGACTTGCACAGCTTACCAAAACAATGAGTGTTAATTCGCAAAACGTTTTGCCGTATCAATATGAGCTGTTAGTAAATGAAGAAAGACACACATTTACTTACAACAGTGATACTGAAGAAAAAACGGATAGCGAGTCGGAGGGTGGAGAAACTGATGGTGCCAGACCGGTCGACCAATTTACAGCCCGGAGCCCGAAAGTAACCCGGAGACAAAACCAAAACTCGGATGCTAATGCCGAGGTGTATACTGTTCATATTTAGCATAAAGATACACCTCGATATGATGTATTTAAATATGTAAAAAATATAAATGTAGGACAAACATTTTTTGGTTGTTTTTTTTTAGAAAATATCGCATTTTTTATGTTCGGGCTGTACATAATGAAATCTGTATGCACAGTGTAAACAAACGCTCTAATTTACGACAAGGCGCTTCACTTTCATTAACCTGGCTTGTAAAACAACATAAATGACTTGAGAGTATAATCAACTTTTAAACTAAATATATTTCTATTTGCATCAATAGAACGAAATGGGGTTATAGTATTTTTCTCTCATAAAAAAGTAGCATATTATTAGGCCTATTGGTAGGGTGCGTTAGAGTAAAAACGACCACTCACGATACCCAAGTGATAATTTTCTTTTCTTTGGTACTACGTAATTGGTCAGTTTTGTAATTTTAGATGGGAAAGTCTACTTAATCAAGGGTTTTACAGCATTATTTACAGTAATGAAGCAGGGCGGCTGATAATGTCCATTAACATTGTACTATAGTCGCGACAGGTTACGCCACAATACCCTGTGATCTTAAAAAAACTGGCACGTATTTTGTACGTATGTCTAGACCGTGGTAATCACTTACCTGGTCGATACCCTGCAATATACACCTGCCAGTCAGGAATCACATGTGCAGGCCATGGAAAGAAAGGACCAATTAACTAAAACAACACTCCGATTCTCAAGTCAGCCCGTGGATGAAACATAATAGTTATTTCGACACCGACAGTAGTGGTTTATTTTGTATTGAACTTCGTGTTGCTTTGGGGCTTCGGGCGACGAGGAACGTTTTTGTGACGTATTCCGCCCGAAGATTAAAAACATTATTTAAAATTATTATTGTTTTCTACACGTTTTTTAAAAACATATTTAAATACATCGTATTGAGATGTATCCTCATGCCAAATCCCATGTTTGTATATGCCATATTTAATTACTTGTTGACGTTTCCTTCTTCGGACGGTGAATACAGATTTTGTTATGTAGGCCTACAGCCCTAACATGAAAAATCTTTTTTTTTCCAAAAAAATAAATAAATAAAAAATTCTATATTTTTGTTTTAACATATATAAATACATCATGCTGAGGTGTATCTTTGTGCCAAATATGTACAATGTACACCTCGGCATTCGCAACCGAGTACTGTTTTTGTAACCGGGTAACATTCGGGCTCCGGGCTGTAAATAAGCTGACACCAAAGTACTATGCGGTGTTGGTGTCCAATCTTTTCTTTTGCGATAAAATACACGCGTCTTTCTTCGGATACAATCCTTTGGAAAACCATAAAAAGACAATCCCGATCGTTTAAACTATTTATTTTTACACCCAAAGGCCGCGCAGTACGGCACTGTTGGACTGAACAGATCGTAAGCCCCTTACTCCATATATAAACAGTTAACAACAATGGAAGAGTACAGCGGCTCTGACGTCACTTCCCTTTTTTTCCGAACGCTCACGAAGAAATATGCATAAATCGTACTTTGATACTGATTAGCGTAATTTCTTCATTTTAAGTTAACTACACGTATTTTATTGTTATAAAGTTATTTGTATATTATTTTTATATCATTTTTCTTTTAAAATGAGCTATAATATGGTCTCGTGTCATGTTTCCTTTAAGGTTAGGGTTTGGGGAAGGGGGGACCGGACGGATATTTTTCCAAAATCAACCCCCATTGAGGGGATTCGAACCACGGACTCGCAGTGCGAAATTCCAGGGCTCTACTAACTGAGCTAATAGGGAAATTCCCAATAGCTACAACCAGTAGGAGCACTTTATACCAACACTACCACATACTCCCTTCCACTAGCTACTGCTACTTTATACCAACACTACCACATACTCCCTTCCACTAGCTACTGCTACTTTATACCAACACTACCACATACTCCCTTCCACTAGCTACTGCTACTTTATACCAACACTACCACATACTCCCTTCCACTAGCTACTGCTACTTTATACCAACACTACCACATACTCCCTTCCACTAGCTACTGCTACTTTATACCAACACTACTACATGTATATATATAACTAATTATTGCCATTAAATTATTTACACTAGTTACCACCATGGCTATGCTGGCTATTTTTATTTAAGTCCGAAGAGACGTAGAATGTGTGGTTCTTCTACGTCCAAACCTGGTTACATACCCTATATGTAGCTGGTATTCAAAACTTGTGGCACCATGTTTTAAACATTTCTCAACCGAAATAGTGCAACAAATGAACACACAAACCAAAAAATATAACCTATCATACTCACTAAATACCGATTGAAGTACTTGTGTCATTATTAACAAAATAAATCTTCCAACGACAACCGTCAAAAGTCCCCCGCCATTTTAAATGTGCTACAAATTGTATTTATCGTGTACCCTAAATTCAATGAGAAATGTGCTTGATCGGAAATCTTTCTGTTGTTTATATATCAGTGACTGTACATGTACATACAGTACTGTAGGGTTCGACAAATCCATTTAGCCCTCAGTCCCAATCTGATTAAAATTAGCTTTACTGGTCTACCAGTAGATCTAACAGCATTGCATGGACTCCCATGTCCAGGTGACATTTCATCTATAAATAACAGTTTAAATATTGACCAATTACACTTTGCCTTTCATAGCGTCATTCGGGAGCATACAAATTCTACAAATATCGGGCGAGACTATTTATGCAATAAGTAAACTTGTTGTCTATTTCAACATTAAAAATAAAACCAGGGAAAAGTGCAGTAATAAACTTTGGATTGTAATTTGTATACTAGTATAAACAGATTTTATGGCTATACCATCACATTTGTGTGGTTTTTTTCATCTTAAAACAAATTTTATATAACATTTTATATTGAAATTAGTTTCCAGCATATTTCGTAATTCACCTGAATCATTTCGTATACCCTCGGCATAATCCCAAATGTTTTCAAATTCTTTTCAAATCACTGGCATGATTTTGCAAGTAAGGTTTTGATTGGTCGAATGAAAGGTCAACTGGACATCGGCTCCAACGAGATGCTGTTAGATCCACAGGTAATAGTAATTAACCAGTGGAGCTAATTTTAATTAGATTGCCTTGGTCCCGGCTTGTGAAATTTTGATCTGGATGTGAACTTTGTCCACTATACTGCTATTTTACATGGGACACTAGCCAAAGCTTCTGTGAACTTTGTCCACTATACTGCTATTTTACATGGGACACTAGCCAAAGCTTCTGTGAACTTTGTCCACTATACTGCTATTATACATGGGACACTAGCCAAAGCTTCTGTGAACTTTGTCCACTATACTGCTATTATACATGGGACACTAGCCAAAGCTTCTGTGAACTTTGTCCACTATACTGCTATTTTACATGGGACACTAGCCAAAGCTTCTGTGAACTTTGTCCACTATACTGCTATTATACATGGGAGACTAGCCAAAGCTTCTGTGAACTTTGTCCACTATACTGCTATTATACATGGGACACTAGCCAAAGCTTCTGCGAACTTTGTCCACTATACTGCTATTATACATGGGACACTAGCCAAAGCTTCTTTGAGGCCTAGTGACTTTCAAACACTGCATACATGTATATTTGTTTTTATTTTCAGTGTCCTGACTAAGAAGGTTGTACGGAAGTGCTACCTGGTGCACATTGGTAAGCCGTCGCTGACTGACGAAGAGAAGGAGCAACTTAACAATACTCTGTATTCCTTGCTGGAAGAACTGGCAATCAAACAGAACTCACAGGTAGTGAACAACAGAGACAAGTAACCAGTATTCACTCTGATTATTGCTGCAAGTCAAAAAATGGTTTACATATGATATATGTATTCGGACATTGAATTTGGGGATTTAATTTTATGACCCCCCTGAATAGTATTCTATATGTATCTTTTCTTTTTCTTTTTTTTTTGCTGCTTAACTGTTACAAAATGTACATTCCTTTCTTTGTAAAATCATTTTGTGATTGTAGATAATTTATTCGGTGTAAAAAGACAGCATTATGATTACTGAGATTCCAGCAGAAGAGAGGTTCATGTAACGTAAAAGCAGCACAACTCTCATCATTGCTAACCCATGTACAGATGAAAAAAGTGGTGCATTGCTTTCTCTGATATGCAGGTCTGCAGAAAATACTCACCCGGTCGCCAAATGCGAGTAAAAATTCTGACTGACGAGTTAAAAAATGCACCTACCAGTCCGACGGGCGATCTGTCTTTTTCTGACTTACTAATTTAATTTGTTCTATACATATTTTGTTTTTGCACTGAATTCCAGATGTGTTCTGAATATATTGTTCTGTTAAACACTTTCGGGATGTCACTTGAATTTTGTAAATCTATATAAAAGAAATGTGAAAAACTTAATATTTACCAGAGTATTTCAAAATTTATTGATTTGTCAATCAAAGTTTGGGTCTTGTTTTCGTTTGCTATATGATGTTGATCACTTACCAAGTGTCCTTAATTTTTTTGTCATTAAATTTTTTTTAATAAAAATAAAATAAATATAACAAATGATATAATATATCATTTGTTGTACATGTAGTTGAACAATAATATATTCTATAGGCTGACGGACTAGTAGAAAGTCTGCAGGGCTAGTAAACTTTAGTTGGTTCTGGTCCAGCGGGCTAGTGAAATATTTTCCATTTCTGCACCCCTGAGTATGTGATATTCCAGGTTACGCATGAAAAGTGGCAAAGAGACGGTATTCTTTATATACTGAACCGCAAAATAACGCGACACATGTGTGGCTGAGAAAATATGTTTCAATTTATTAATATCAAAGATAAATTTTGAAAAATCTGATAAAGTCAATTTATTGGATGCACTTTGACCACAGTCTCTGGGTCGTTTGCCTGTGTTCAGGTAGTGGGGGGATCCAGCACATCGAGATTATAGGGCGTGACATGTTCAATACCGTGTATGTCCTCCCTGGGTGTTCAAAACGGCCATACACCGTCGGTACATGGAGTGCACGAGGCGGTTCACAAAAGCCATTGGCACCTGTGCCCACACCCTCAGGAAAGCTGCCTCCAGTTGCACACGAGTTGTCGGCCGTGGGACCACCTGGTTAAGCCGTCTCTGGATTTCATCCCACAGGTGTTCAATCGGGTTCAAATCAGGGCTGAGAGCCGGCCACGGCATGGTTCTGATGTTGTGCTGACGCAGGAAGTCCTTGGTGATCCTGGCTGTGTGGGCGAGCATTATCCTGCTGGAACACGTGGTTATGGTGACGCGTGAAGAAGGGCACTATGTGAGGTGTTAGAATCTGGTCAACGTAGCGCTGCGCTGTGATGCCATTCCCTCTGCCTGCACCAACATTTTGGAACAAATGGGGCCCAATTCTCTGATTCAGGCCTATAGCACCCCAAACCATGATGCTTTGGCCACCCCACGGGTCTCTCTCCAGGACACATGCGTCTCTGTAGCGTTCACCCCTCCTACGCCACACCCTCACTCTGCCATCCGAGTTGGAAACGCATAACCGGCTCTCGTCAGAGAAGACTATCAACCTCCATTGTTGATGCCGCCAATGTTGGTGCTGTGTAGCCCACTGTAGTCGTGTCTGACGGTGGCGGGCGGTGAGGACAGGTCCTCGAGCGGGACGTCGGCAAAACAGGTTGTTGGCGGCCAGTCGACGTCGTACCGTGTCGTCACTGATGGGTCGCTTTCCAGTGCCAATGGTCATGCTGGCCGTTCTGAAGCAATCATGGAGGTGTTGCCGGTTGATGTAGCGGTCCTGCCTGGGCGTGGTCACCCGGGGGCGCCCGCTGCTGTGACTGTCTGCAGTGCTGTTGGTGTTGATGTACCGCTGCTGTAGATGATGGATGGTGCTGACATGGACATTGTAAGCGTTAGCAACAACCAGGGCACGCTGCCCGGCTTGCAATCGGCCGATAGCTTGTTCTCTCTGCGCTGCTGACAATCGGGTCATACCTGATGCGTGCAAATTACGAATGCCAGGAACGCGGTTCAAGTTGGTTTTTATACCCATAACCTCCACAAGATGCACGTGCATTTCGGTTTTCATGACAATTGTTTGCGACTGCCACCCACGGCCTTCGAGACAGGTGCGTTTTGGCATGTCGTTTCATGGAAAGTTGAAAGGGTACCTGCAATTTGGGTCTCAGTCATAAACCAGCATGTCTTGTAATATTGACAGTTACATCCCCGAAATAAATTGTTATAATTTACCATATAGAAATGACATTTAAAAATCTCGCGTTTCTTTTGCGGTTCAGTATATGTATGCGTTTTTCAATCATCGTTAACTGTTGGATCTGATTATGAGAACTAAATGTACCATTGAATATAATATTATCTTTGCAGAGACAGTCACTGGAAAAGGTTACAGATTCTGAAACTGCTGCCAAGAAGAAAAACAAAAAGAATGCTTTGCCATCAATGAAATTACCAGTCAAACTGGGGCTCGGTCTGGGTCTCCGCAACGTGGTACTAAACCAGGGTCCTCTCCAGCTAAAAACAGGCATGGAGGCAAAAAGGTGAAGACTGTAGCTGCACACAAAAGGACAATTCGGATTGAGCCAAAGGGTCTGGAAGGAAACGAAGCGTCAGTAACAGACTTATCACTGGTTGTTGAAGACTCTGACACAGGCACACCTGATGAACAAAAGAAAAGTAGTGTAAATCTGTCTTCAAAGAAAAAGGTCAAGCCAAGTAAAAAATCTGGTGAGCCAAAAATTGTAGCTAATGGACAAAAAACAACACTTATGAAAAAGCAAAGTCCACGGATGATGAAGTTGCATGAAGCAGTTGATTTAGTCATAAACTCTGATGTGTCAGTAAGTGATGAGGAAAGTAGTGTAGGAAAAGCAAAAAGCAAACGACGAAGGACAAAGAAATCTGCCATAGTGGACACCAGCTCAGAATCTGAAGAAGAACATCTTCAAAAAAAAAGAAGAAAGAGAAAGATTGTTTCTGATGACGATGGCTCAGATTTAAATGAAACACTCTATACCAAAGATACCCCAAGGAAAGATTTCTCTCGTAGAAAGGTTGAAAAGCAATGTTCTGATGATGAACCAGATAAAGATGAAGACCTGTCTGGGTCTAGTGATGATCAGAATTATGGATCTCATAGAGCAGTGAAGAGTAAAAAAGTAAAATCAAAACGATTTGCAGCTGGTAAATCGTCTGATGATGAAAAAAGTTCTAGTTTTGTATCCAGTAAGGATTTGTCACCAGTTAAAAAGAAGAATTCGTTAAAAAAGAAACAGCTAACCAGTCAGCCAGGCTCTGCGAAAAAACGTCCATCTGTAAAAGATAATAATGTTGATGGACATGACTCTGAAGGCAAAACACATGTGTTTTCAGTGTCTGAAAGTGACAGTGAGCGTGATAAACAGATGAAGAAGGACTTGGATCTCAAAATCATGGGACGAAAACTGAAGACAATATATGAAGGTATCCCGAAAACTAAGCAGAATGAGAGCAGAACTTCAGGACTGTACATCGAGTCTGAAGATGACCTGCCTTTAGTGAAGTACAGGTCAGACGATGAGATCGATGAAGATGATCTCCCCCTGAAACAAAAGAAGAACAAGACATCTGGGTCTAAGCAGTTGTCATTGTCAAGTAAGAAAAGGTCTAAAGTTGTTAAGTGTAGTGACTCTGAAGATGATTCAGATGTGTCGAGTGGGGAAGATGAAAAACCAGCATTAATACGCGCTAAACAGACAAAGAGGAAATCTGAAAAGAAGTCTAAAGTGGATGAGGAAGTCGGAATCATTTCTGATAGTGATTCTGATTCAGTAATGAAAAAGAATAAACCTTCAAAAGACAAACCGATCATGTGTGAATCTGGTGGTGATTCAGAAGAAGACATTCCTCTATCAAAACAGAGAACATTGAAAGATGCTCATACTGGGTTTCCACTGAATAAAGGTAAAGCTGAAACCAAGTCTCTGGTGGTGGAAGACGGTACCAAAAAACGAGGTGTGAAAAGAAAAAACAACAGCAGTCTGAACAGTAAGAGGGAATCAAAAAATGCAAAGTCAAGGAAACGAAGAAAGGTTGATCGTGATTCTTCCTCGTGTGAAGAATCCAGCTCGGCCGCTGAAGTGGACAGCTCTGAAGGTGAAGAAACCTCTCTCTCTTCATTGAAGAAAAGTAAGAGTAATGTGACTTGCCAGGCTGTTTCCAGCTCAGACGATGAAGTACCCGCCTCTGCATCACAGATTAGTAACACTAGTACAAGTAGCAGACGGTCTTCTAGGGCCAAAGCAGACGTACGAAATGTACCTGTGACCAGTGACAGTGATGTCGATAAACAGTCTGACTGTGTTGTGGATGGTGGGGACGGCTCGGACATTGAGGTGGATTCGGACATGGACTCTGAGAATCACTCTGGTCAGGAGAAGTCTGCTTCCAGTGATGGTGGTGAGGAGGAGGAGTTTACTAGGCAAAAGAAGATAACACATTTAAGAAAAAAGACGGTAATACATCATTCTAGCAGTGATCAGGTTTGAGAATATATTGCCAATAAATGTCCTTATGAACATATGCTGTTATTTTATACCCACATGAACACATCATACGGTACTGCCATTTCATAACAACGTGAACACATCATACGGTACGGCCATTTCATAACAACGTGAACACATCATACGGTACGGCCATTTCATAACAACGTGAACACATCATACGGTACGGCCATTTCATAACAACGTGAACACATCATACGGTACTGCCATTTCATAACAACGTGAACACATCATACGGTACGGCCATTTCATAACAACGTGAACACATCATACGGTACGGCCATTTCATAACAACGTGAACACATCATACGGTACGGCCATTTCATAACAACGTGAACACCTCATACGGTACGGCCATTTCATAACAACGTGAACACATCATACGGTACGGCCATTTCATAACAACGTGAACACATCATACGGTACGGCCATTTCATAACAACGTGAACACATCATACGGTACTGCCATTTCATAACAACGTGAACACATCATACGGTACTGCCATTTCATAACAACAATAACACATCATACGGTACTGCCATTTCATAACAAGATGAACACATCATACGGTACTGCCATTTCATAACAAGATGAACACATCATACGGTACTGCCATTTCATAACAAGATGAACACAATAACACATCATACGGTACTGCCATTTCATAACAAGATGAACACATCATACGGTACTGCCATTTCATAACAACATGAACACATCATACGGTACTGCCATTTCATAACAACATGAACACATCATACGGTACTGCCATTTCATAACAACATGAACACATCATACGGTACTGCCATTTCATAACAGCTCTGATGGTACAGCTCTCCTGGTGTGTGATGGGTTGTAGGATCAATCGTCCTCTATGGTACATTAGAGGCTGTAGTGTGTACTGTCCTGTCTGTAGGAAAGTGCATATAATAGATCACTTTCTGCTTTATTGGTAGGATTAGCCTATGTTCTCTGAACCAAGTGTTGAAATAACTGATAAACACAAAATAGCTTCAGTTTAAAAATCGGCTTGTGTCGTTAAACAAATATTTATTTCAGTTCCTTTCCACAATCCCATATTTGGAAAGATTTATTCTTCCAACAAGCCATGGTTAAAAGTATTGTGTTTGGGCATATTAATATATATATTATATCACCTAGAGTTGGCCTCATAACTGTATGTTGTACTTATACATAGATTAGTAAAAGGGGAGCCATTGGGTTTTTTTATTTTCAGGATGGTTGGAGGTTGGGGGGGGGGGGGGGGGGGGTCTGGGGATGGTGATAGTGTTTTTTTTGTTTTTTTTGGGGTTTTTTTGTTTTGTTTTCCCGAATCTACAACTGTTTGCAGGCTGGTCTCTTTATATTCATCTTTGATGTTGTCTATAATGTATGTAAGTATGTATGGTCAGATTTAGATACGGTTCAGTTATGTAACTGGAACTGTCGTCATGTAAAATGGATTTCAATAAGTCATTGATTGTTGATAATGTAGATTATTTGATGTTTTACGTTGCTAGGTTACCAGCGATTCCAATTCAACATCAGATTCCGATGCTGCTCTTGCCACTGCAACGAAAAAGAAAAAGTCTTCACCGAAAACCCAGCAAAATACCAGCAAGTCTAAAGTGAGATTCTCTTGGGTTAAATTTACAATATAACTACAACACTCCCTGAATGCTTGTGAGATCAATATTACTACAGTAACAGTGAAACTCCTCTGACCTGGACACTCACAGTGGCAAGTAAAAAGTTTGGTTTTAATGGGTATTCATTTTAAGAGAGGTTTTGTCATTCCATGTCAAATCAACAAATGGCCCACGCACTTCGGTCTTTTTTGTCTATGAAGTCCACCCCAATCACTGCATAAGTGTAAAGTTTTACATCTATGTGCTGTTTAGTTGTGGAATAACACCCTTCCGAAATAAGAAAAATGTCAGATTGGGAACATTTTCAATGAAATAAAAACAATGTGGGTTAACTTCAAAAATCCTGAAACTGAGCTCATTTTATAGCTAGTGTGATGTAGTTTGTGTGTGCCAAATTTCATCATCTATATAGAAGCCCTTCTTGGGAAATATGTCTTTCAATTATGCATGATTTCAGCATCTGCAAAGCATAACTAGTTGTATTATTAAAATATTTTCTCATTGTTAAACTGCTGACATTTCAAAAATATAATGGATGGATCAAATGACATTTTGTGTGTGTGTGTGTGTGTGCTTACATGTGTGCTTACATGTGTGCTTACATGTATGTATGCAGTATAATATGTATGAATGGATGTATATGTATGTATGTATGTATTTAATACCATGTAAGAGTGTCATGTAGTCTTTATTAAGTTATTAGCATTTCATCTTTAGAAACAGTGTTGTGACTACAGTTCATGCCAGGTTTGTTTTATGTCTTTCATCCTTTTGATCCAGATAATACTGGCGGCCATTTGTTGTGGTTGATGCATTTAGTAGACACAGAATACACTGGAGTGACACGTAGCAGTTGTCTTCTCTTTCTGGCCAGTGAAATGATCTTGCTGGACCATGAGGATGCATGGATGAAATTTGAAAATCTTCATGTTCCTTGGATATATTTCTTATATGGCCAACCCACCACTTTCCATCATATAAACGGGCAACGTGCTTTCCAATTTCACACCGTTTCCAACTGACAGGCAGTGCTGGTTTTTTATTTCTAACATCCTTATTTATTACTGTTAGCAGGTCTGTCTCAAATGCTTGTTCACTGTTAGTGTTTTAAGACCCTTAGTCACAGATTTATTGTGAACTTTCCTAGGATCACAACACGATTTCTGGAAGAAGACATATTTGGTGATATAGATTTGCTTATGGTGTAAGCATGGAGTCCCATTTTCAACCTCAGGGAGGTCTGTTCGAAGTCGCAAAAGTTCTTTGATATTTTCATCTAGATCAGAAAGTTTCAATTCATGTTTTCTACAGAACTTAGTTCGATGACTTTGTCTTCAGATCCATAAGCACATGTACAGGGAGCTAAACATATAGACATACTTGCCAAATGATATCAGTCACTAATTTATAATGTTCTTGGGGAAAAAAAGAAAGAAGAAAAGCCACACATTTCACCAATGTCAATCTTGAATATTTGGACATCATGCTGTTTTGGAAAATTTTCTAATATATACAGTTTGTGAGGTTTCTAAACAATTTTTTTGTACTCGTGGTCATACTATACAAGCAACAGTAAAAATACTTCACCGATTCCAACTCCAAGGGGTTAAATGAGCTTATGTTTTTGGTGTTACTGAAGAAAATATTTCATCCTGTAAACAATTACTAATCTTAAATCTATATAAGTAGCAAAGTGACTGAAATATGGGTGTTTTATAATTAGAAAATACATTAACCATGTAACTGGTTATATCCTCCGAAATGCTTTGCATATGCTGAAGTCATGCATAATTGAAAGATAAATTTCCCAAGAAGGGCTTCTATATGGATAATGAAATTTGGCACACACAAACTACATCACATTAGCTATAAATTGAGCTCAGTTTCAGGATTTTTGAAGTTAACCCACATTGAGTTTTTTGTCATTGAAAATGTTCCCAATCCGACATTTTTCTGATTTCGGAAGGGTGTTATTCCATAACTAAACAACACATAGATGTAAAACTTTACAGTTATGCAGTGATTGGAGTGGACTTCATAAACAAAAATGATTATGTGTGTGCAGTGAATGTGAGACATTGTTTTAGTCTGGAAAATGGGTGCTCGTGAAGTAAACTTGCATTTTCGACATTTTTCATTTGTATCCAGTCATTCAATCTGATGACTGAAAAGCACCAGTCTGCTATAAATCAGTCCTTTATAACCTCCCTAGTGTCCATGCAAACTTTCAGGGCTCTGAGTCCATTATGTCCTAAGATAATAGGTCTTGAAATATAGCAGGAAGATTACGGCAGCCATTTTTCAGCTAAATTTAACTCTTACCATAGTTAGGAAAATGTCCATTACTTCAAAACTATTTGAAATACAGAACTCAAACTTGAGATTTGTTAAGTGGATAACTGAGGCATGTTTGGTACAAATTTCAAGTGAATCTGAGACCGAAGTGCATGGGCGACCTCAAATATTTGTTGATTTGACATGGAATGACCCTGTATTGATACTTAAAATGACTGAAAAACATCCAGTTTTGAAGGAATTCTGTTTACTTAGGGTTCAGTTTGGATGTGTTTCACAGTTTGTTTTATTATTTGTGTTATCCGATTCTCCACTTGAGCAATTTTGAAGTTTAACACATAATTTGACAATTTTTTTATATCACCTAAGAGTTCACCCTGGGTATGTTCATTGCAATTGTTATACATAGATCAATGTAAAAGGCGAGTCAGGAGTTGGTTTCTTATTTTTGGGGAAGTTAGGGATGCCTGGTCTTTTTTAATTATTATGTTTTCAAGAATCTACAACTGTGTGCAAGTTGTTACCTCTTAATATTCAAGTCTGATGTTGCCTGTAGTGTATGTATGATTTATTGGCGTGGTCAGGTTTTGATAAGGTTCAGTAATGTTAATGGAATTGTGATCATGTAAACTTACGTTCAGTCATTGACGTGCGATAATGTTGATTATTTGATGTTTTACGTTGCTAGGTTACCAGCGATTCCAATTCAACATCAGATTCCGATGCTGCTCTTGCCACTGCAACGAAAAAGAAAAAGTCTTCACCGAAAACCCAGCAAAATACCAGCAAGTCTAAAGTGAGATTCTCTTGGGTTAAATTTACAATATAACTACAACACTCCCTGAATGCTTGTGAGATCAATATTACTACAGTAACAGTGAAACTCCTCTGACCTGGACACTCACAGTGGCAAGTAAAAAGTTTGGTTTTAATGGGTATTCATTTTAAGAGAGGTTTTGTCATTCCATGTCAAATCAACAAATGGCCCACGCACTTTGGTCTTTTTTGTCTATGAAGTCCACCCCAATCACTGCATAACTGTAAAGTTTTACATCTATGTGCTGTTTAGTTGTGGAATAACACCCTTCCGAAATAAGAAAAATGTCAGATTGGGAACATTTTCAATGAAATAAAAACAATGTGGGTTAACTTCAAAAATCCTGAAACTGAGCTCATTTTATAGCTAGTGTGATGTAGTTTGTGTGTGCCAAATTTCATCATCTATATAGAAGCCCTTCTTGGGAAATATGTTTTTCAATTATGCATGATTTCAGTATCTGCAAAGCATTTCTGAGGGTATAACTAGTTGTATTATTAAAATATTTTCTCATTGTTAAACTGCTGACATTTCAAAAATATAATGGATGGATCAAATGACATTTTGTGTGTGTGTGTGTGTGTGTGCTTACATGTGTGCTTACATGTATGTATGCAGTATAATATGTATGAATGAATGGATGGATGTATATGTATGTATGTATGTATGTATTTAATACCATGTAAGAGTGTCATGTAGTCTTTATTAAGTTATTAGCATTTCATCTTTAGAAACAGTGTTGTGACTACAGTTCATGCCAGGTTTGTTTTATGTCTTTCATCCTTTTGATCCAGATAATACTGGAGGCCATTTGTTGTGGTTGATGCATTTAGTAGACACAGAATACACTGGAGTGACACGTAGCAGTTGTCTTCTCTTTCTGGCCAGTGAAATGATCTTGCTGGACTATGAGGATGCATGGATGAAATTTGAAAATCTTCATGTTCCTTGGATATATTTCTTATATGGCCAACCCACCACTTTCCATCATATAAACAGGCAACGTGCTTTCCAATTTCACACCGTTTCCAACTGACAGGCAGTGCTGGTTTTTTATTTCTAACATCCTTATTTATTACTGTTAGCAGGTCTGTCTCAAATGCTTGTTCACTGTTAGTGTTTTAAGACCCTTAGTCACAGATTTATTGTGAACTTTCCTAGGATCACAACACGATTTCTGGAAGAAGACATATTTGGTGATATAGATTTGCTTATGGTGTA